>NC_063357.1:6401412-6411490 GCF_021869965.1 Rhincodon typus | reverse complement strand
CCCCCCACCCTACACCCCCCCAACCTACACCCCCCCAACCTACACCCCCCAACCACACCCCACTCAACATACATCCCCCAATGTACACCCCACCCAACCTACATCCCCCACAACCTACATCCCCCCAACCTACAGCCTCCCAACCTACACCCCACCCAACCTACAACCCCCAACCTACACCCCACTCAACCTACATCCCCCAACCTACACCCCACCCAACCCACACCCCTTCCAGTTCAGTGTTCACTAGGGTTTAGAAGAATGAGAGGGGATCTGAATGAAATGTATAAAGTTCAGACAAGCCTGGACAGACTAGATGCAGGGAGGATGTTTCCCCTGGTTGGGGAGTCTAGAACCAGGGGTTACAGTCACAGGATACAGGATCGGCCGTTGAAGACTGAGTTGAGGAAACAATTCTTCACTCAGAGGCTGGTCAACCTGTGGAATTTGCTACCACAATGGAGTCTAGGTCATTGAGTATCTTCAAGGCTTATGGAGGGAAGTGGAACTATGGCATTGAGGTAGAGGATCAGCCATCATCATACCATCACAAGGCATGGAAACTGACCCTTCAGTCCAACTTGTCCATGCCAATCAGAGATCCCAATCTGACCTGGTTCCATTTACAAGCATTTGGTCCATATTCCATAAGCCCTTCCTATTGATTTACCCATCTGGATGCCTTTTAAATGTTGTAATTGTACCAGCCTTACTACTTCTCACAGCTCATTGAATGCATGCACCACCGTCTGCATGGAAAAATTACCCCTCTCACCTTAAAGCTATTCCCTTTAGCATTCAACTCCCCAACCTAAAAGACTTTGGCTATTCACCCTATCCATGCCCCTCATGATTTTATAACCTCTAGAAGGTCACCCCTCATATTGAATGGCTCACTCCTGCTCCTATTTTGTATATTCCTATCACTCATTTCATTTTCTTTTCTATCTGTGTGCCATCTCTCCCTATTCCACCCCTCTCTTTGTTTTTGTTCTCTATTCTAATCTTTACATTCTCACTGTCCCATTTTTCTTTGCCCCTCTCTCTCGTTCTACTTTTCCATTATATCCTGTTTCATTATGTTCACTGTTCTGTCTGTGACTCTCTCTGTTTTCCTACACTCACCATAGAATATGTTCACTCCTCCTCCTGTTCTTGCCATTCGCTCTCTGTGCTGTGCTATTGCCTTCACATAAATGCAAACATAGTATCTTTTCTTTAAAAAGCTATTGATCAAGCCTCCTTTACTGAGGGAACCTCTGACCAGTTTTGCTTGGAGACACTACAGAACAGTGATTGTTTTTCACACAGGCTGATTACCTTTGAACAACTTTGCACTGCTCTTTGCTGGCAAGGCTGGATGAGGTACACGTCCGCTATCAAACTTTTCTTTCTTCTTCCTTTTAAGCGCTATGTAGTTTCTAATGTATCCATTTAGTTAATTAAATTAATGCCGTGATTAAGTAAATGGATGCATCGCACTGTGGACGAGGTTGAACAGTAGCAATACAGACAGCTAAATCCCTCTAACTATCTGCAGAGGGTTTGTTGCTAAGGGGCGGGATCTTTATTGCCATACGAACCATGTGTTACGCATGGTAAGAAATAAATCCACCGAGGAGTAGGTCATGTGAGATGAGGGAGGAATTGAGGGATCAGACAGAGAGACTGGGGTGAAGTTAAAATAGGAGCTTACTCTTGCAGAGAATATAAATCTTTTCGCGAAACATTTGGGCTGAATGGTCTGTTTCCGTTCTGTAAATCTTACACACATCTTGGGACTGAATATTTGCGTTATGTCAAAAAATGCACTGTTTGGAATCTGGGTTCCGTTCAGAATTTACTCTTTATCATTAATTCATGCCACTGACATTGTGAAAGGTGCGGTATAAATGCAAACATTTACCTTTTAGAGAGAACAATGCAAGCATTGGCAGGAGAGAGGACGGGTAAGTGTAAAGTTATTGGCACTGAAACAGCTCTGTATCTAATGGGAGACATTTAGAATTCGGACAGTGTGAGCTGCAGAACCATGGACCCTTCATTTTCTCTTCCTAGCAGACTCCCTTTGCTGGTACATATGTGTACAGTAACCACAAGTAGGCAAAACACACATGCAATTTTCAATACTCTACACTAAGGTAGTGGTTACCTAGAAATCCAAAGGCTTGGACTAATAGTCCAAAGATACAAGTTCAAATCCCACCATGGTGTTTTGGAGAATTTCATTTCAGTTCTTTGAGCCAAAGAGATGTACAGCATGGAAACAGACCCTTCAGTTCAACTCATCCATGCCGACCAGGTAGCCTAAGTTAATTTAGTCCCATTTGCCAACATTTGGTTCATTTCCCTCTAAAACCTTCCTATTCGTGTACCCATCCGGAAGCCTTTAAAATGTTGTAATTGTACCAGCCTCCACCACTCCATACATGTACCATCGTCTGCATGAAAAAGTTGCCCCTTGGGTTCCTTTTAAATCTTTCCCCTCTCACCTTAAACCTATGCCCTCTAGTTTTGGACTCCCCTACCCTGGGGAAAAGACCTTGACCATTCACCATATCCATGCCCCTCATGATTTTATAAACTTTTATAAAGGTCACCCCTCATTATCCAACGCTGAAGGGAAAATAGCCCCAGCCTATTCAGCCTCTCTCTATGGCTCAAACCTCCAGCCTTGGCAACATTCTTGTAAATCTTTTCTGAACCTTCCAAGTCTCACATCTTTCCTATAGCACAGAGATAGGAATTGCACACAGTATTCCAAAAGTGGCCTAGCTAATGTCTTGTACAGCTGCAACATGACCTCCCAACTCCTACACTCAATGTACTGACCAATTAGGCAAGCATACCAAACGCCTTCTTCACTACCCTGTCTACTCACAACTCCACTTTCAAGAAACTATGAACCTGCAAATCTGAAATGTCCTTCAGGCAAGGAAACCTAGGTCCTCACTCAGTTTGGCCTTTATATTTCTCCAGACCAAAGGCATTTTACTGCCTCTGAAGTGGCCACTCAGTTATATTCAAGAGGTCAGCTCACCACCACCTTTCTAAAGGCAATTAGGAATAGACATTAGGTGCTGAACTTGCCAGCAATGCCCACACCCCATGAATGAAATTAAAAAGATGCAAATTTGGGGGGAGGAGCATGGATTAAATTTAGGGCTGAATGACTGACATTGGAGAGGAGTCCATCAGAGTGACCCTTGTTTACAATTCCCTACATGGCCTTGCCCATTGTTTGTAATCTCCTCCAACCCTACAACCGTGTGAGATATCTGTGCTCCTCTAGTTATGGCCCTTTGTGCATTCCCAACTTCAATCACTCTACTGTTGCATGGCTTCTGATGTCAGGGGCGCAAGCTCTGGAATTACTCCCCAACACCTTTCCACCCCACTTTCTTCCTTCAAACTTTTTTTTAAAAAACCCACCTCTTTGACTGAGCCTATGACTTCGAATCTCCTTGTGCGGCTCAGGATGTATCATGATCTGTAATGCTGCTGTGAAGCAACTTGGAACATTTCATCGCATTAAAAATGCTTTGTAAATACAAGTTGTTATTGTGGCTGGATATACTCTGTTACAACATAAGGGTGTCTCGAAGTGAAAGCTAAAATTAAGGACAATGCAGGACAAAGAACCCTCTCATTTAATTTTGGAATATACAGGCCATTTGGTTCTTCATGGAGTAACCTGAAGAGGCGAGCCAGGCATACAGAAAGCAGGTTCAAATCCCACCACAGCAATGGGTGAAATATGTATTCAATTAATAAATCTGGAATTGGAAACCAATTTCAATAATGGTGACTATAAAACTCACCAATTCTTGTAAAAACCCATCTGGTGCACTCATGCTCTTTTAGGAAGGAAATTTGTCATGCTCACCTCGTCTGGCCTACATGTAATTCCAAACCCACAACAATGTTGTGGACTCTTAACTGCCCTCTGAAATGGCTGCTCAGTTCCAGGGCCATTAGGGATCGGTAACTAATTGCTGGTTCTGTCAGCAGCGTCCACAGATCATGAAAGAGTAAATTCTTAAAAAAGCTCTGAGCAGTTGCACAGCTGTGTAACATAGAGGGAACATCAGTGCAGGAAGGGAACTGGGGTTTAAGAGCAGGTTTGATATGTGTGGGGGAAAGAATGGGATGTTTGAAGACTGGAACATGCCACAGACAACGCTAGAGACATTAGTGCAATGTATCACACAGAGTAGCAAATCCCAATTCAAAGCACATTCTTAGAAATTGCATCCCAGAAAGGTTGGCCGACACTAACTAACTTATAGAAAGTCCCATGGTTTACCCTGTGAGGAGTGTGCCTCCTTCTACCTCTCAATTCTGAGTGTTTAACTGTGGCTCAGTGGGTAACACTGTCACCCCTGAGTCAGGTTACCATGGGTACCATTACTGTTCCCAGAGACCCGGCCACAGAAATCCTAACTAATGCTGCACGGCAGTACCGTGGGAGTGCTGCACTGCCGGAGGTGTGCGCTGAAGCTGAGGCCAAGACCCAATATGCCCCCTCGGGTGAACATAAACAATCTCAAGGCCCTACCTCAAAGAAGAATAGGGGAGATACGGCATTCCGAAGGTTATTGGATGACTGTTTGAATAGAAATATTGTGCAAGAGTATGGGGAAAAAGCAGGAGATTGGCAGCAGGTAAAGATGGTCATTTAAAGATTCAGTGCAAACACAACAGGTGAATAGCCTCAAAAACAGAAATTGCTGGAAACGTTCAGCAGGACTGGCAGCATCTGTGGAGAGAAATCAGAGTTAATGTTTTGGGTTGAGTGACTCTTCCTCAGAACAGGGTGAATAGCCTGTTTGTGTGATGAAATAGTCTGCTACTATGCCAAAAAAAAGTCTGTGATTGTTCTCACCGGTCCATATCCAACCTTCAACCAATATCACAAAATGCTGTTCATGGAAGCTTTCTTTGTACAAATTGGATTCCCTGTGTGGTATGTTATAACAGTGACTGCAGTTCAAAATGTACTTCATTTGTCATAAAACCCATTGAGATTGCGAAAGGGTGCTGCATAAATGAAAGCCCTTCTTTTCTATTTCTTTCTCCCCGGCCCATGCTTATCCAACATCCCTTTCAATGCATTGCTGCTAATCACCTCAGCTACTCCATTTGATAGCAAAATCCATTTTCCAAGCACTCTGTAGGCAAAGAGGAGCATTCTGAGCTCCTTATTGCAATATTAGTGACTACCCTCTGTCATTGGCCTTTGGTTTCGGAAGGTTCCGGCACAGCCTCCAACGGCCACAGGAGCTGATTAGGGAGAAGACAGCTGCGTGGCTCCTTAATGTGTTGAAGGGCTCCACCCTCAGACTGGAACATGCCACAGACAACATTAGAGACATTAGTGCAATGTATCACACAGAGTAGCAAATCCCAATTCAAAGCACATTCTTAGAAATTGCAACCCAGGAAGGTTGGCCGACACTAACTAACCCATCAGGCCGAGTAAGTATGTAATCTATCTCTTTAAAGCCTTTGAAAAGGACTGGCCAGAAAAAAAATCCAACACCGTCAATCCATTTTTATTGAGCGTAGCTTGTTGATAACACCTTGCCTGTGTGGGCTGTGCTCTGTGTCTCACTGTGCATGGCCTGATTGGGGAAGGGGCAGAGGGTTCTGGTTACCTGGTGAGCCATGCAGGGCTATATAAACAGTATCTACTGGCTTTGTTATCATGTAAACCCATCATGTTCCCGTTTGCTGGTCATCCTGTTTTAAAGACAAGCCAGGGTTGGGGTGGTCCAATGTCCTGGCTAAAATCAATTCCTCAGTTAGCGTCACTGACAAACAATGTTATCCGGACGCTACGTTCTCGCACTATGGGGGATTGTACTGTGCAGAAATTGGCTGCTGCTAAACCCTATATTGCAATAGCGACCTCATTTCAAATATGTACCGTATTGCCTATGGTACACTCCTGGGTGACTGAGGTTGTGAAAAGTGCCCCATAAATCCATGTTCAATATTTTGCTGATGGATCCGACCCTTACCACAACATTATGCCTAGACACCTAGACAGGTGTTGGGATCATTCACATTATACATTGACACTATACATTCACATTATACATATATACTTTTATTTTGTGAAGTGGGTTGTACTAACGTAGAACCTCTGCACAACTGCTAGAAGCACTTAAAGCGGTGATTCATGTGAAGACTTTTATTTAGGCAGCTGTTTGCCTCAGTCTTGCCTTTCAAACAGGGCAATACTCCTTCAATACTACCCCTCCAACAGTGCTGCGCTCCCTCAGTACTGCTCCCTGATAGTGCAGCACTCCCTCAATACTGACCCTCCAACAGTGCCGCACTCCCTCAATACTGACCCTCCGACAGTGCGGCACTCCCTCAATACTGACCCTCCGACAGTGCGGCACTCCCTCAACACTGACCCTCCGACAGTGCGGCACTCCCTCAACACTGACCCTCCGACAGTGCGGCACTCCCTCAATACTGACTCTCCGACAGTGCAGAACTCCCTCAATACTGACCCTCCATAGTGCAGCACTCCCTCAATACTGACCCTCTCACAGTGCGGCACTCGCTTAGTACTGACCTTCTAACAGTGCATGGCTCCTTCAGTACTGTCCCTCTGACAGTGCAGGAGCACTCGCTCAGTACTTACCCTGCAACAGTGCACCGCTCCCTCAGAACTGACACTCTGACAGTGCACTCCTCCCTCAGAACTGGCCCTCTAACAGTGCACGGCTCCTTCAATACTGTTCCTCTGACAGTGCACCGTTCCCTCAGTACTGGCCCTCCCACAGTACACTCCTCCCTCAGCATTGACCCTCCGACAGTGCACCACTCCCTGAGTACCGACCCTCTGACAGTGCACTCTTCCCTCAGAACTGGCCCTCTGACAGTGCACCGCTCCCTGAGTACTAACCCTCTGACGGCGCACTGCTCCCTCAGTACTGGCCCTCCCACAGCGCACCGCTCCCTCAGTACTGGCCCTCCCACAGCGCACCGCTCCCTCAGTACTGGCCCTCCCACAGTGCACCGCTCCCTCAGTACTGGCTCTCCCACAGCGCACCGCTCCCTCAGTACTGGCTCTCCCACAGCGCACCGCTCCCTCAGTACTGGCTCTCCCACAGCGCACCGCTCCCTCAGTACTGGCCCTCCCACAGCGCACCGCTCCCTCAGTACTGGCCCTCCCACAGCGCACCGCTCACTCAGTACTGGTCCTCCCACAGCGCACCGCTCCCTCAGTACTGGCTCTCCCACAGCGCACCGCTCCCTCAGTACTGGCCCTCCCACAGCGCACCCCTCCCTCAGTACTGGCTCTCCCACAGCGCACCGCTCCCTCAGTACTGGCCCTCCCACAGTGCACCGCTCCCTCAGTACTGCGCAGAATGTTAGCTTGATTTGGGTGCCATGCTCCCAGCATGCAGGAAGGCATCCAATCAGTATATGTTTCTGATTGCTCTTGGCTGAGTCAGGCAGACACTGTCAAACAGTATCTGCTGCGTGCTGGAAGAGAAGCTGTGGATACACACGCACAGATTTAACTTTCATTCTCTCCAAATTCAAGGAGTTAGTCTTCTCCCACCTCCTCATCCTTTCTTGTTTGGCACATCAAGCGATACATCAACTGTGTTGTATTTAGACCCAGGACATACAGAGGTTATGTTATGGTGGTGTATGGATAACTGGACTAGTTATCCAGAGGCCCAGGCTAACGCCCTGCTTGTGTTTAAATTTAATTAATACATTTGGATTTGAAGGCTAGACTTGGTAACAGCAACTATGAAACTTCCATCGATTGCTGTAAAAACCCAGCTGGTTTGCAAATGTCCTTTAGGGAAGGAAATCTTACCTGGTCTGGCCTACACGTGACTCCAGACCCACAGCTACATGGTTAACTTTTAACTGCTGCTCTCTGAAGTAGCTAAGTCAGCTACTCAGTTCAAGGGTAATTTTGGAACTATGCTGCCCCACACCCCCCACCCCCAGGAAAGTTAGTGAGGCTGAGAGGGCTAATTGAACATTTCCAAACCGGGATAGCGAACCAGGGACAGCTGGTGACGCAGTTTCTGGATAAAACACCATTGCCAGTATGATATGGTCTGAATGTTACCTATATGATAATCCTTGTGACATATACTACAAAAGACTGGGTACTGGTTGAGACAGGTGTCTTGAAGTTTATGAACAAGATCTGCTGTAAGACTGCAGACTTGGATCTCAGAACATCGTTGGGAATCTGTGCTTAATACTGTCACTGCAACAACTGCAGCAACTGAAGATGAGGCAGGTATTGTTACACTGGGATGTCATATATCGTGACATCACCTAGCTGTTGCAAAGTTACGCAGCCTACCCACCCTGGAACCTATGCAATAATACTTCAGCTAGAAGTGGAGTTAAGATACACGTCACTAATGATTTAGTTGAAGTAGACACTGTGTCCACTGGTCCAGAAATCTAACATAGGGCACTCTGTCTCAGGATAGGGGAATGAAATGGGGAGAAATTATTTTACTCATAAGATTGTGAAATTTTGTAATTCTCGGCCTGGGAAGGTTGTGGATGCTGGGACAGCTGGAGCTTGAGTTTCTCAGGGAAACAGGGTATGGAAGACCAGGCTGGAAAGTGGAGTTGAAACCTAGAATCAGCCACGATCATGTTGAATGGTAAAGCTAGCTTGATGGTAAAGCTACTTTTGCTCCTATTTCCTGTGATCTTTAGGAACAGACTGAGCGGTTTCCTGTATTCCCACCTCTCGGACTAGATGCTGTGATTAACTGATTAGGGTGTTAAAGTTGCTATAGGAGCACAGGATTCAAAGGAGCACAGTTTACATAAAAGATGGTGCTACCAAATGTTTTCTGTTTGTTGATCACATCTGAATGCTTCGGTACAGAATTGTAGAACCTTACAGTCTGGGTGAGTGGCCGTTCACCCATCAGGCACATGCCAACAGTTAACTACCAGACTAATTCTATCTCTTCAAAAGAGGACAAAGATGTTTTGTAGGTGATGAGGCTACCTCTTGTTTTAATACTTTTCAATATCTGGCTCAGTTTTAATTTGGGAAATTTAGAAGAGCCTGCAGGAAAAATCAATACCGATTTCAGTAGCTGACCTCATCAGTAAATGGAGATGAAGAGTAAGGAATCCCCAGGGAGGTGAGTGCATACTTTAGAAGTGTTCTGAATGCAGTTAACCCTCTCCACACTGTTACCAAGGATGGGTCTATTGATTGTGAATACAATTGATTGTTTTGACATCTTAACCTGGTTGTCATCACAGCTATTTGACTGTGAGGAGCATCGTGTCTGTCTCACCACCCCCCCACCCCTGCCCCAAAGCGCACACTTTGTGGTGTGGGGGCTGGTGGAAGTTACTGGATAGGTGATAGCAGCCCAGCCCAGCCCATCCCTCTACTCCATCTTCGGCACATTGGCACTGAGGTCAATTCAGTTCACCTTGCCAGACAGCAGAAAATATTGGTAAAGCCGTTGGGTCATCAACAGTCCAGGGTTGGGCAATCGGTGCTCCAAGGACGCCCAAGAGGAATGCTATTTCATTCTCATAATTTTCCATTTCACAAATGTCCCTCTCAGTCAGAAATGCCATGAAGTCCAGGAAATTATGGGAGAAGGCAGGCTGTCACAGGAGCATGTGCCACCTGCTGGGTATGTGATAAATGTTCAGAGACCAGTTACTTACCATTTCTATCTTTGTCTATGTGCTCAATACTTGTACTTTTAATTGTGACCTGCCTCCCCATAAGCAGAACCGGGGAAACAAAACCCATGGTGTATCTAGACCACACGCTGATCAAGAGCAAATTAAACCCGGGTTGCAAGCCAGGCATTCCTCGACTGTATTTAGACCGACCCCAGATTGTATTTAAAATCGAATCAAACCCAGATTGTAATCATCTCAAACCCAGTTAGATTCAGATCAAGAGATAGTAGGAACTGCAGATGCTGGAGAATCCAAGACAACAAGGTGCAGGGCTGGATGAACACAGCAGGCCAAGCAGCATCATAGGAGCAGAGAGGCTGACGTTTCGGGCCTAGACCCTTCATCAGAA
>NC_063357.1:6401055-6401312 GCF_021869965.1 Rhincodon typus | reverse complement strand
CGGCACTCCCTCAGCACTGACCCTCCGACAGTGCGGCACTCCCTCAGTACTGACCCTCCGACAGTGCGGCACTCCCTCAGTACTGACCCTCCGACAGTGCGGCGTTCCCTCAGCACTGACCCTCCGACAGTGCGGCACTCCCTCAGTACTGACCCTCCGACAGTGCGGCACTCCCTCAGCACTGACCCTCCGACATTGCGGCACTCCCTCAGCACTGACCCTCCGACAGTGCAGCTCTCCCTCAGTACTGACCCTCC
>NC_063357.1:6398104-6400555 GCF_021869965.1 Rhincodon typus | reverse complement strand
AATAGGAAAGGCTTGGATGGATATGGGACAGGAGCAGGCAAGCGGGACTAGTTTAGTTTGGGTTTATGTTCAGCAGGGGCTGGTTGGACCAAAGGGTCTGTTTCCATGATGTATGACTCTATTTCACATTTTGTATTGACTTCATACCTCTGATTTCTCTAGACATCTGAAATCCATTCCTGTTGATCAATATTTTATTTGGGTAGCACATCAATTTTAGAAATGCTAGTCTCTACTAATCACTCTTGTCTGTCTCAACATTGCAGGTACCAGGTACGTGCTCCTACATTCTTCCAGAAGTGTCGTGACCAAAATTGGTACATCAGCCAACTCGAGGTGGCTCAGACAGGGTACATTCAGCAAGTCAACAATCTTAAAGAGGTCAGTGCGTGTAATCCATTTTTATACTTCAGTCAAATACTAATTTAAACAGCACAGATTGACGTTTTGATTATATCAAACCTTGATGACTCACTTTTTTTTATTCCTGAATATATTGTACACCTCCTGATTTAGCCACTTTCAAGGCCTTCAGAAGCACTCAAGTCATAGCCAGCTGCCTGAGTCATTGGTGGTAGCACAGAATAACTATCATTGTGTTGATATCAGTGCTTTCTCACCTGTCCTTTGCTGTGCTTTGTTTCTTTTGACATTGTAGTAATTTTTTTTGGAAAAGCAAAGTTGCAGAAGATTTAATGTAGTAGTCTTGTTTTTAAAAAAAATGAGTTCAGAAGTGGTTTTATGAGGATTTTAAATGACACGTGTGTTATTCATAGTGTGTTTTGCTTGTATTTCAATTTCTTTTGACATTTTGCACCAGCTGTGTTTTTCTCAACCTGGAGGAAATAAAGCTGTTAGTTAATTTTTTTTCTGGACGGAAGTGATGGGCCATAATTTGCTGTAGGAGGCAATATGTAATGGTATCTGCCATTAGTTAGATTTGCTCTTGCATTCTTGGATTTTAAAATAATTCAACATGACATGTTGCTGGACGTATGAGCCAATAATGATACAGTGAGACAAATAGTGACTCTGACACCAGAGTGAACAGGACAAGCAGCTGTACATCATAACCAATCTGATTTAAAGAATTATGGAATTAACAGTTGAGCAATGAGAAGGAACTATAACTCTGAGTTGGTAAAGTTGACATGAAATTAGATACAGAAAGAGAAATGGAAATAGGGAAAGAACAATTGAATAAGCTGGAAGAAAAGTAACTAGAGGAAAAAAAAATGCATGAAGTTCCATCTTAAAGTTGTGTCTGCATTCCTGAAAATCACAACTTTGATTCTATAGGAACACGTGTCATTTGATGTTGACTCATGAGTTAAGTTCCGTAGAGGCTTCCTTATTGGAAAAAAACTGAAATATTATGCCCTGTAAATTGAAGTACTTTCTGTTGTTAAATTTCTACATTGGTCCATAAAATAATTTGTTTTTTGCTTTTTAGGTTGATTTTATTGTACAAGAAAAATGTTGTTTACCTCCTACCACCTGCCAATCCCACTTTCCTTTCCTTGACCCTCTTCACCCCTTTCCTGAACCTTAGAATGCAGCCTGAGTCAATGCTACCAGAGTCTGCACCAGGAAGCCTTTATTCCTCAGGTTCTAGATTACCTGTTTGAGCCATGTTGTAGCTGCTGCCTGACAACATCTTTTTGAGGGGCTGCAGCATCGTTTGCTGGCTGCCACTATCTAAAATTTTGCTTTGAATTATAAGGTAACTACAAACAGCAAAGAATTTAACCCCTGATTTTGCACCACTTGATACTGGTATAGTTAACAGACCATTTAGAAACTCCTGTCTCCACGATTTATAGTGGAAGCACGAAACCATTTTAAAGTCAACAAGCTAGTGCCTCCACTGGTAGTGAGAAAATTTTAGGTGACTTTCATATTTCTACACTAATTTCTCAGATTACAATGTTAGGTTTTTAATAAATTTGACAGCATAACCAGAAACCCTTTTTATCAGTGCAAGAGAGATATCAATTGATCCGTCGAATAGTGAGAATTCAAGTTGTTCTCTTTCCACCCCTCCATCCTCCCACCATTCCTGTCCTCGTCTCCTTTCCGATCTCCACCGAATCCTCTGTTCTTTTCTGCCCTCTTGTGTTTCACTGCTGTTTAGTTTGGACAAAAGTATATGTTATGCAAGTGAACAGTTTGGACAGTACCATGCCAATCAAAATAACTAGTTTGTTTCACTTTTTCACTTGGCTTCGATCTTTAATCCCTCTACTCTGTGTTGGGGGAGGTGGCGAGGTGTGGTGGAACCTGAAGCATCTGTCCTATGCTTAAGTTCCTTCTCCTGTTGTTTTGTAACTGGTTGCAAGGAAATGAAGAATGGTTTGTACATGAATCAGAGATAGTAGGAACTGCAGATGCTGGAGAATCCGAGACAACAAGGTGCAGGGCTGGATGAACACAGCAGGCCAAGCAGCATCA
>NC_063357.1:6339363-6397704 GCF_021869965.1 Rhincodon typus | reverse complement strand
CTGGCTTGGAGGGCCGAAGGGCCTGTTCCTGTGCTGTAATTTTCTTTGTTCATATCAAGGGCAGGATAAATAACTAGTTCAGTTGAGTGATAGAGAAAGAACAATCAAATGGAATTGTCTGGCGTGAGATTTTGAGAATCGTTGATCAAGTTAAACAAGATTTCACAGTATCTTGAGGCTGAAGAGATAGTTCCCGCAGTCATGATGCGCCTGTTTTGGATCTCCAATGTGTCTTGGACAGCAGATTGAAACAATCTTGAGACGTTTAGTTGTCGCATGAGCAACTGGATTTACATGTGTTAGAATAGTTTAGTGCTTGCTACTCACAATATATGAGTACTGTAATGGCTTATTGAGTAGATATTTTTAATCGGCCTGTTCAATTATGTTATGACACATGTCTGGAGCAAGTAGGACCTGAACCTAACACTAACTGTTTTGCTCCAATATGAAGACAGTACCAGTATACCACAAGAGCTCCTCTTCGCTTATTGAGTTGATTTGATCAAATAATGAGTCATCTTCATGGAAGGCTGGTTTACAGGATTTGCACTGAGGAAACAGCACCTGAAAATGGCAAGAAAGAAAGCGTTGCAGTTTGGCAGTGTGTAAGCAACCCTTATCTCTGGATTATGTTGAAAATTTTGGCATTTCTCATTTTACACTGCAAAAACAAGAAGTTATTGTGACCTATTTTGTAGACTTGAAATGATGGTTAAACTCCAGCCATTTTCTACATGAAGCTTTTCTCAGGTTAAGTCATTTCTGCCAATCTATGCTGGATGAAGGGAGCCAACTCCACTACATGCCAGATTAAGTACTTTCTTGCCCTGTTTTGTTTTAGTGTTCGATCTGTTGTAAAGGAAATCTTAAATAAGATGAAATCCCCCTTCTTAAAAGATCAAAATATGTTGTGTGTAAGTTTATGAGTGTTTTTAAAAACAGCAATACTTGACAATTTTGACCTTAATTATTGCTGGATAAAAAGACTTTATTGATAAATTCTTGGGATTTTCTCCTGGGCTGCAGAGGACAGTTTCTTACTACAAACTCATGTAGTGTAGCTTTGAGAGAACCCTTTTTCCGTCATGATATTTAATCCAATTTGATCATGGATTAGCATCCTGTAGGTAGGAGCCCCTTATTGATCTGCTTAATAAAAGTAATAAAACACTTGGATTAATAGAATCCAGGTGTGTTTGAATATCAAATCTGCTTTTTTTTTTTTGGAGATTAAAGTAATAACCTTTATTTTATTATGGTGATATAAGTGACCTAGTTCCTCAACAGATATCATTGAGGAATGAATGACATGACTTCATTAGCTTCTATAGAATTCAAGCTTTCTATACAAGTACAATAACAGAAGTTGCTGGAAAAACTCCGCAAGCCTGCAGCATCTGTCATCTCCAGAGTTCTGAAAAACGGTCACTGGACGTGAAACATTAACTGAGCTTTCTCTCCACAGATGCTGCCAGAACCAGCACAGGGATGGCATGGTGGCTCAGTGGTTAGCACTTCTGCTTCATAACGCCAGGGTTCAATTCCACCCTCTGGTGACTGTGCAAACTCCACAAACACATTCCTTGCATGCCTGAGTGGGTTTCCTCCAGGTGTTCCAGTTTTCTCCCACAGTCCAAAGATGTGCAACTGGGGTGGACTGGCCATGTTAAATTGCTCATAGTGTCCAGGGATGTGTGGGCTAGGTGGATAGACATGGGAAATGCAGGGTTATAGAATTGGTGGGGGGGTTCCAGCAGTTTCTGTTTTGTTTGTTTTTCACCATTCGCAGTTCTTTGTTTTTGTTTTCTAAGTACATGAATTGTCATGTTCCTTTTAATGTTCTTTTGGTACAGCTATCTGTGAAATAAAATTGTTAATAACATTTGAAGAAAACCATCCCCTAGATGACATTTGTGTATTTACTTGAGAAAGGAAAGTGCCTGTTAATTTACTCTTTTTGCTTTGGAAAATTTTGGTCTTTAAAAATCTCTTCTGTCTGTGTCTTTTTCCCTGTCCATACCCTAAACTCTTTAGCGATTGGCCATTGAACTTTCACGTAACAGGACAGCACAAAGCTTGTCGCCACCTGATACACGCTTGAGTCCACAAACCAGTGATTGCTCAGACACGAGGACAAAAAAGCTTGTTCGTAATGAAGATCTACCAGCAGAGGGAGCTTGTTCGGTATTAGCTATCAACCAGGCGAAAGAGGAGGATGAAGAGGACAAGACAGTGCAGGATGATTCCAATGTAATTGGTTTTATTACAAGTACAGCCTTGTTCTACTTTTCATTTGTGTTTTAAAAACCCTTTTGTGTATAATCTTTCAATCTTAAGTTTTTCAAAATTTCAAAGAAGTGTATTGTGATCTCTTCAAAATCCGAAAAATCTCAAATATTACCTGCCATTAGCTTCCACAAGAATAAGTGTGATTCGCTCAGTCATTTGTGCTGCATCTATTACATAACTTGCCAATTCTATGTTTCTGCACATTTTTAGGACATTGAGATATGGCCCGTATATTTTCCTACATTTTTTTAATTGTATGGCAAATAAGCATTTATATTATTTTTAAATAGATGAAATGTGCATAACTGAGGTAGCTCTTTTTAGGCAGAGCATCGGTTGGATAGTGACATACTTCTACTCTGGTGCATTTAGTTTGGAGATGATTGACTGAATCCAGACTCTGCTACATGTGGGGCAAGTGGTGCTTGGATGGTTGGATGGGCAGGTTGTTTGGTGCTTCATGTTATCCCTCGGACACCTCAACTATGTCTCTGTGTGTTGTTCTTGAAATCTTTTCGCTGGTACCTTCCTGAATTAACCCCCTTAATTTCAATGGCCCCAAACTTGTTGTTATTGATGGGGATGTTTGACCTGAAATAGAGCTACTTTAAGGACATCCCTGAATCATTTGCCCTGTGTTTTTGCCATGACAGAATTCACACTGGAACAGTTACTTTGGGGTTTTGGTCTTGGAAATGTGAACATCATATCCCACCTGCATGTTGGTTTGGAGAGTATACTGCTGTTGGACCGCCTTTCTTGCCACTGGAATTTGGGAGGGGGAGGTTTGTGATGGCGCTGCTGGTGGTACTTCTCCAAAGCCTTGAGGCTCCCATTTGTAAGTTGTCCAAGTCTCCAAGGCATGAAGGAACATAAAATCATTGCCCAGTAAACCAGGACCTTAATCTTCGGTTTGAGATTATGGTCTTCAAATATTCTATTTCTCATTTGGCTGAAGTGGACTTGCCACATTGGAGGTGACGATGAATTTTGATTCTGTGACTGTCTTCCAAGATATGGAAGGTGGTCCATGTTTTCCAGGACTTTGTCATAGATCCAGATTGATGGAAGGAGGGATTGTATGGGGGATCTGGCTGGAAGAAAACTTAGTGTTCAATGTTTTCAGTGAGAGAGAGCTTTTGTTTGTTTGTCATACTTCTGGTATATGATGGGATATTTAGTTAATATGATTATAACAGAACATTTGTAGATTTGCTTTCGAGGCACTTTACCCCTTCAAAATAATGAAACCCCCTTGAGTTTGAAGTGTCAAGTGGATCAACACATTGTAGTAGTTCAGTTAATCATGTGTAACAGTCACTTCTGTTCTCAAATTCTTTAAGCTTTGCTTTCTCTTCTGCTTAAAAAACTCACTTAGTTCCACAGCTTGTGATTGTAGGTGATCTGGGACTGATTACTAAAGGGGTTATTTTAGGAGAATGTCCTGATCAGACACCTCACCTCAATGGAATTCATCCATGTATACTGCATGCCACAAGACACTTATTCTGATGAAAGATTGTGAATACCCTTTTCATTGCTGTGCACATTTCAAAATGTAAGTTGTGCCCCTACAGTTAGTGAAACATTTGGTAATTGAAATGTTAATTTCTTTTCTAAGTGCTTTTATTTAATGTAATATTTCTCTTTGTTTAGCATGATCTTTCCGATGGTGATTTGGACATAGAATGCCTCACTGTGGATGATGAATTGATCCAACTTGACGGCAGCAGCTCATCTGCTAGTTCCACAGCAACCAGTAATACAGAGGAAAATGACATTGATGAGGAGACTATGTTAGTATTGAAATGCAATCTCTTGCAGGTCTATTTTCTGCCTATTGGCGCTATTTATGCTCAATGTACTTTTTAAAAAAAAATCATAGTTTAAGTAAAGGAGACTTTGATTCTACAGGTCTCCATTAGCTGTAACACACAGAAATTCCATTGGTTGCTTTCCACTGCTCTCTCCTTTGTATTCCTGCAATTTTTTTCTCCCTCAGAATTTATTCAATTCCCTTTCAAAGTTTGCCAATGAACCAGTTTCCAACATCCTGTTGGTGCATTCCAATTCCTAACCAGTCATTGTGTAAATGAAAGGTTTTTCTCCCTCATTTTGCCTTTGTGCTCTTTTGCCCGATGGTTGACGTTATTGACTCTTCAGCCATGGAAATATTTTCTCCTTATTTGCAATATAAACCTGCATGATGTTTTTTCGAATTCACTCACAGGATGTTGGCTTTGCTGTCTGGAGCAGCATTTATTGCCTATCCCTAGTTGCCCATGAGAAAGTGACCCAATGACTCTGAAGGAACAGTGCACTATTTCCACGTCTGGGTTGTGACTGGCTCAGAGGGGAACTTGCAAGTGGCAGTGTTCCCATGTATTTGCTGCCCTTGTTTTTTTTTTTAAATGATCATGGCTTTGGAAGGTGATGCCTAAGGAGCTTTGGCATCTTGTTGATTGGACAAACCGCTGCTACTGAGCACTGATGGTGGAGGGAGAGGATGTGGTGTCAATCAAGTGGGCTGCTTTGTCCTGGATGGCATCAAAATTCTTGTGTGTTATCAGAGTTGCACTCATTCAGGTAACTGGAGAGTATTCCATCTCACTCCTAACTTATGCCTTGTAGATGGCAGACAGGTTTTGGGAGGCAGGAGATGAGTTACTTGCTGCAAGATTCCTAGACTCTGACCTTCTTTTCTAGCCGCAGCGACTATATGATTTGTGTCACCAGTCAAATTCAGTTTCTGCTCAATGGTAATGCCTAGTATGGTAGTGGATAAATCTGATTCTAATGCCATTGAATGTCATGAGATGATAGTTATATTCTCTCTTGTTAGAGATGGTCATTGCCTGCCACTTGAGTGATGCGAATGTTACTTGCCACTTGTCAGCCCAAGCCTGGATATTTTCCAGGTTTTGCTGCATGTAGACATGGACGCTTCAGTATCTGAGGAGTTATGAATGGTGCGGAACATTGTGCAATCATTGGCACAATGATCTTTATAATAGAAGGAAGGTCCTTGATGAAGCAGCTGAAATTGGTTGGGCGTGGGACACTGCACTGAAGATCTCCTGCAGAGATGTCCTGAAGCTGTGATGACTGACTTCCAACTGCCACAGTCTTTGTGCCAAGAATGATTCCAACCAGCAGAGAGTTCTCCCATTGATTCCCAAAGATTCCAGTTTTGCTAGAGCTCCCTGATTCCATGCTCAGTCAAATGTGGCATAATCACTTACCAAACTTTCCCTTTGCTCTCATTAGAGCAGCTTTGGCAGCATCCACATACAAGTAGTTCTGCTATAACGTGTGTTTTGTTAACGCAAATTGGCTGTAATGCAATTGATGAAAAGTGGACGCTGTTTGGATAACGCAAATTTTCTGCTGTACAAGTATAGTGATTTTCTATAGCGCGAGGTCATACAAGAACGCAACTATCGTGTTATGGGAGAACTACCTGTAACTATAAATTCTTTGTTCCTGGAACCATTCTAGTAAATCTCCTTGTTATCCTCTTGAATTTGTTTCTGAGTGCGATACCTAGAATTAGGTACAATGTTCTAACTAGGGATGAACTAATGTGTTGCACAAGTTCATTCTAACTTGCTTTTGGCCAGAGTTTGTGCTCCTAATTTAACATGCAGTAGCACTACTGGAGAGATTTGGACCCTTCTTCGATGCCATTTGTCCCCTACAAAGACACACCTTTTGTGGCACTTGGACAAGATGCTTGACGGCTACCATGGCTCATGAGTTTGCACTCTCCTTGAATCAGTCCGTTTGAGCAGGCTCGAGAGAATTTTCCACTAGGACATCAAAGAGTGATCCTGCGCTATATTCTTGATCTCTGATGTGCTACTGTTGAGTTACTTCAAAGGGAAATGAATGATGGGAAACTTTGCTCAAACACTCTATGCATTCTGGTGACCAATTTATAGTAGCAGGAGGTGGCCAGATAAGTCTTTCTCTTTGGCAAGAATAAATTTTACTAAAATTATTTTAGTTTTGTTTGATCTAAGAGCTAGGGAGAAGATTCCAAACATAGCCACTGTCAAATGCTGACGTTACATGAATAATTGGTTCACATGATGCTTACTGATATAAAGATTTCTTAAGAACGTGAACTTGAACTTGTGCAAAGATGACTTCTGAGGAAATTTTTACACATTTTGGTCCCAGGTGTGTCTTGGTCCCCTTCCAGTTTTTAAAGTGTAGGTGGTTGAGATTAGAATTAGGAGCCACTATATAAGACTAAGAGGTCTCACTTTTAAGATGGAGATGAAGAGAAATTTTTTTTCTGATGGTCATAGCTTGTGGAATTCTCTTCCCCAGTAAACAAAGGAGGCTGAGTTATTGAAATTATTCAAAGCTGGTTGGACAGATTTTTGGTAGACTGGCGAGACTAGGGTTTTGGATGTTGGGGTCAGACAAGAAGGTGGAGCTTACATCACAACCACATCACCTATTTTCTTATTGAATGGTGGAATGGGCATGATTGTTAAATGGCCTATTCCTGTTTTTAAGTCCTGTGTTCCTGTATTGAATTAAGCTCAAGTAATAGCAAAAAAGTTCTTTTTAATTAACTTTTAAAGCTGTACTTTTTCAGGTCTGGAGAGAATGATGTTGAATACAGCAACAACATGGACCTGGAGGAAGGAGAGTTGGATGATTCAGCTGGAGCTTCTGGTAAGACTATAATTGAGGATATTTGAAATATCTCGCGTTTTGGTTGGAGATGGGGAGCAATTTTTTCTTGCCATTTTTGATTCAGTATCATTCCCCATTCTCGTATTTTAAAGTTCAGGTCCAGATGAAAAGTAATCCGTCAGGAGTGAAACATCAATTATTTTGCATCAAGGTTTATATTTGAGATGAATTAGATGCACATTTCACAGGAACAGAGTGAACCATTCAGCTATTGAACTTGTTCAGCAATTTGGTTAAATCATGCCTGATGTTATTTGTCTGCCTTGGTTCTTTTGGCCTTGATACCCTTCATTGTGGGAAATGTTAACAATCACCGGTACTGAACTTTTCGGTTGACCCCCTCTTAATCGTAACTGTTATTTTGCAGGGGAGAGCAAAATTACCCGTTTGAGAGGAGAGAGGTGTTTCTTGACATCATCCTTGAATGGGCTAGCTGAAATTTTATGTTTATTCCCACGTTGTTCTGAACTTCCCTATCAAAAAAAATAATCACTAGTGACCCAGGTATTTTATCCTCCTCCTTCTCATCTTCCACTATTGGGAAGAGTAAGCACAAAGTACTCATTTAACAGACTGCAGTTCTCTTCTCTTGCAGTTGGGGAATTAGATCCCCATTCTGTATCTCTGTATGATTGATTCTCAAAACAGTTAAGCCTGGGTTAAATCTGTGTAGGATTGACAGCTCCGTCATTTTCTCCTTCTGTGGGAGCATCCCATTTGATGAGTTTAAACGCTGTGATTTGGCCTCTTCCTAACGCTTCAGGTGAATTCTGAAAGGATGAAAGAGCCAAAAAGGGCAGAATTCATGAATAAGAAGGAAATCTTCTTGCCAAAAACCTCTTACTTGTGTCCATATTTATCATTTTGACCTTTTTAGCATTCCTACAAATTCTAGCTGGCTATGCAAATGTGACTTGCCATGCAGTGATTTTTTTTGTTTAATTGGGGTATCCGTGCCACTCTTGTAGTTACTGGTGATTCTTTAGCCAGAGACTTGTACAATTTTCTGCAACATAGCATTGGAGGTAACAGTCCCTCATTGAGTATCTTGTCAGAGATAAATAAAAAATGATAGAGAAGGAAATTTGCCTCTTCAAAAAAATGCTACTGGTAACGTTAGTCAGTCCACCATTGGCATAATGACATCATCATCGCTATCCTTGGAATAGAGAGGAAAGAACTACGCATGTTGAAAATGCTGAAATAAAAGCTAAAAATGGTGCAAATGCAAGGCAAGTTCATCAGCTTCGGTCAGAAACTTGGACTTTGGGTGCAGGCCCTTTTCAGAAAATGGGCTCGGAGATAACTGAGCTCTTTAGTACAAAAACAGGTGAGAAAGGAATACGAGTGGGAATGTCCAAATAAGAATTTTGTCCCAACAACCATACTCCTATTCTAAAGACTTTATTGTCAGTCTATTTACATGTAGCTATTCATTTTAATGTAGTGAAGCATTATACATGTAACAAATTCTTGGTGTTGTGGATAAATTGTCATATTGCTTGGATAGTTTTGACAGCTTGAGTTTATCCTGTTTGGTGGAAGTTAGAAGCAGTAACTAATGCTATCATGGTTTCCTTTCAGAAGATTACATTTCTTTTTTACCTAGCAGATTCTTTTGGACATTTTTTCTCAGTAGATTCTCTTCCTTTTGTTCCTTGCGTATTTTTGTCATATTTATACTTTTGATTTCCTTTGCCACAGGAGGGCTGAGCAACCGCAGTAGGTCCTCAAGACGGGGCATGGGCAGTCTGTCATCTGCAGCCAGCAGCAGTCTGCTTGACATTGACCCAGTCATTCTCATACAGCTGTTGGACCTGAAAGACCGGAGTAGCATGGAAAATTTGTGGGGCCTTCAACCACGCCCACCAGCTTCCCTCCTGCACTCTGCAGGTATCATGCACAGTCTATAATTTATAATGTAATGCAATCTATGCAATACTTAAGACATCTTGGTTAAAACTCCAAAATTAGGAGCCATAAATACAAGATAGTCAACCATAAATCCAGCTCGGAAATTTAGGAGGTCCTTCTTTCCACTAGAATTTCGTCAGAATTTGGAGCAGCAATTCATATGGATAAGTTCATACAGGAGAAAGAAATGGAACTTATTGCTGATGGGGTGGTGAAAAGTTGGGAGGGAGAAGGTTTGTATGTAGTATTAACATAGAATGCACTTGTTGAGTTGAACCATCTGTGTCTGTGCTGTAAATTCAGGGTAATTCTACGTAATTCCAAAACTTGGTCCCACCTGAAGCCCAGAACTGAGGAGATCAGCTACTTCAACTTCATGGAGAACTTCTCCTCAACACCCTCAGAAGATTTATTTAAAAAAAAAAAAAATTTGCTGCACTTGTACTAGTTGACAGCTGCAGTATTTGGCACAAAGCCAAATCTTCCAAAGTTCTTGATATCTAATGATGCAGTTGAGAAATGGAGTCTCAGTTATTGTATAAGAAATGCATCATTGATGCAATTTAAATTTCCTGAAGGTTTGGCGATGTTGGTAAAATCTGGTTGTTCTTACATGGCCTTTGTCTTTAAAGTGCATGTACTGCTTTGTACTTGGGAGATTACATGGCAAACTGCAGATTAAACTGTAGATTAGTGCATGCCGTTCTTCCTGTAGCTCCTCTGTACCAACCGTTCCCTCTCTGATTTGAACATAGTATTCCATCTGACTGCATGGAGTTCATGGTGTCGATGGTACAATATTCTTTCGTGAGTGTGAGCATCTCTTTGGCTCTCCCTTCATCTATGGGACCAGGCAAAGAGAATATTTCAGGAACAAAATCTGAAGTTGTTGGAAAATTTCAACAAGTCTGGCAGCATCTATGATTTAAAATCACAGTTAACTCAGAGTTCTGAGGAAGAGTCACCGGACCCCGAAACGTTAATTCTGATTTTTCTTCACAGATGCTGCCAGACCTGCTGAGCTTTTCCACCAACACCTGTTTTTGTTCCTGATTTACAACATCCACAGTTCTTTTGCTTTTTAAAGAGAATATTTCACCCATGCTCCTGAAATAGCTTGGATTCTCTATGGTAAGAAGCATTACAGGCAAGTCCCTTGGATACAAACGGGTTCTGTTCTGGAGTCCATTCGCAAGTCGATTTGTGCAGAAGTCAAAACATAATGCAGGACAATTTAAAGCAGCTGTTCGTAAGTGCAGGAGATGTTTGTATGCCGGGTCTTTAAAATTACACCCCTCTATGGGATCATTTTCATAAATTGGATGTTTATAAATCAGGGACCCGTTGTTTGTAAAATGTTACAGCACAGTAAGAGGCTATTCAACACAACTGGTCACACCTGACAATGTTTAATCCTCCATTCCTTTCTTTCTCATGTACTTGCCTGTCTTTCCCTTACATGCACCTTTGCTATTCATTTCAACTATTCTTTGAAGGAGCAAGTTTCACATTTCAGACTCTCCTGAATTCCCTATTGGCTAAATTAAGGATTATCTTATATTTATGAACTCTGTTTTACACCCTTTCCATAAGTGAAAACGCTTCTACTTCTGTTACTATCAAATCCTTTCAAAATTTCAAAGACATTCATTTGGTAAAACCTCTGCTGAAAGGAGCCATTGCCTGTTCAAGCATTCCTCACAGTTATGTATGCATGGATTATAAACTCCGTATCAGAGAGTTCTCCTTTGATACTTTGGATTCTAACCTTCTCTGAACCAACACTGGGACCATGAGCTGAAGATCAACAATTAGAGTATTCAAACTGACCATTTTCTAATCTCCTTTAATCATTTCTAAAACACTTAAATTGTCATGAGTTGATCCAATGAGTTTCTGAACCATACTGACCAGTAGTGTGACAGGAGGTGCACCTTAGATCAAGGATAGAAAAAAAAAGGTAACTTGAATGTCATCTTAGTTGAAAGGATTCTAATGGAAATAGCATGCTTCAATGCGGTGGGTCTCCATTTCTGCTTTAGTTGAAGGACTCTTTTTGAAAATGAATTAATCATCACCAACTCCCAAATTAACTTTGGAATATTTTTCATTTTGTTTATTTATTTATTTCATGGAATGTCAATGATATTGGCTAGGTCAATGTTTTGTTGCCCATTCCTAATTGTCCTTGAGAGGTGTTGCTGATAAGTGCCACTTTAATCTGCTGCAGTCCATGTAGTGTAGGCACAGTGCTGTATCGAAGTTCCAGGATTTTGAGAGCAGAAATAGAAACAGAAGTAGGTGTTCAGCTCCACAGGCCTGCTCCATCATTCAATAGGATCATGACTGATCCGACTTCCACTTGTCCACTTCCCTGCACTTTCCCCATAACCCATGATTAGCCTACTGATCAAGAACCTAACTATCTTGGCCTTAAATGTACACAAGGACTCTGCTCCCATAGCTCTCTGTGACAAGGATTCCAAAGACACTCAACCCTCTGGGAAGAAATTCCTGCTCATCTCTGTCTTAAGTTGGCATCCCTTTTATTCTGAGACTATGCCCTCCAGTCCTAGACTTGCCCATGAGGGAAAACATCCTCTTAGCATTTACCCTGTTCAGACCCATAAAAATCCTACATGTTTCAATGAGATCACCTCTCATTCTTCTAAACTCCAGTGAGAAGAGTCCCTGTTTAACCTATGTTCATAAGACAATCCCTCCATACTGGGCACCATCCTAGTGAGCCTTCTCTGAACTGCTTCCAATGAAATATCTTTCCCTTAAATAAAGGGATCAGAACTGCTCTCAGTACTCCAGATGTGGTCTCACCAGCACCATATACAGTTGCAGTAAAACTTCCCTATTTTGATACTCCAAACCCCTTGAAATAAGGGCCAACATTCCATTCGGATTTGATTCCATAGGATCCTTTGTGATTTCCAGCTGCATCTGTGTGTTAGCCTTTTGTGCTGCAGCTTTCTGCAGGTTTTCTCTATTTAAGCATACATTTTAAATAATACAGTGCAGAAACGGCGATTATAGTTACAAGTAAACATGAGTGTGACTTGGACAGGAACTTGCAAGTGATGGTGTTCCAAGGTATCTGCTTCCCTGGCCTTTCTGGTGGTAAATGTCAGAGCTTTGGAGCCCAAAACCAACTACTATTTTGTTCGCATACAGTTGAACAATTACATTAATACATCCAAAAGATATTTACAAAACACCATTCCCCCCACCCACCCAATTTATTTTAAAATAATTTTCACTCCCTTTTTTACATATTAGCTCAATGTCGAAAAGATCGTGAGCAGCGGAGACAGCAGACTGTGCGCCGATCGCCTCCTAATTCCGGGGTTCTGAAGAGATTGAAGGCCCAAATGGCTGAGGTCAGGAGCAAAATGTCTGAAGTCAAAAGTCAGATGTCTGAGGCAAGAAGTAGTACGGTATCGTGTGCTGATTTAGGGGTGAATTGCACCACTCATGCAGGAGATCAAGGGCCATCAGGGACATGTGGAATTGACAACATCCGGAGAAATGAATCTGGACTAGATCTCCTTTCCAATTACATAACATTTGGTGAGTTATAAACAGGGGATTGACATTTGCGTATGATCAATATGAAGAACGTAAAAATACCTGGTTTTTGCACATGTTGCTAAAATTAATTTTGGGTTTATTCAGGAAGATGGGTTTAAATCTGAAAACCATATGTTTGCCATAGCTATCTTCAGTGGGTGATGTCTGAGCAATTCTCAAAACCATTTTTGGTTTTAAGAGAAATCCTCATCAGTGTTGATACCACTCGAAGGTTTGTATACTGAAATAGTGTAAAAAGTATAACCTAACCAAGTCAAAATTTAAGGGGAGATTTGTGACGCAGTAGTAGTGACACTGCACAGATCCCTGCTTTGGAGCTCTGGCCCCATGTATTTCAATCCCACCATGGTAGATGGTGAAATTTAAGTCTAATGGTGATCATGTAATCATTGACAATTGTCATAAATATCCATCTGGTTCACTAATATCCTTTCAGGGAAGGAAATCTGTCATTCTTACCTGGTGACTTCAGACCCATTGCAATGTGGTTGACTCTTAACTGCCCTCTGAAATAGCTCTCAAGCCACTTAGTTCAAGGGCAGATAGGGATAGGCAACAAATGCTGTCCTTTTCATCCCAAGAAGAAATAAAGGGAAAAAAAAGTATGTAAAGTGTTGCCAGCTGTGCTAACTAACATTAAGTGGCTGCCAAGTAAAGAGAAACCTTGGTGGAAATGTAGAAACTTCTATTGCATATTTGCACTATGGCGTAGTGCAGCTATAATCAGCTATGAACTGCAAGCAGTGGATGAAAAATGTCACCATCAGAAATGGAAACAGTTACACCAAAGTCTAGAACTGCAGTTTAAAATTGAATCGTTATTTTTAAAAAATGCTGACCATTTCTGCAGAGTCTGTTTGTTGCCCTGTGTGGTGAACTGTGATTTGCTGAGGATTTTATAGGTGAAAGTCGAGAATGACTGCACACACACATTACACTCCTGAGAGAGTACCAGAATCAGAAGATGCTTTGGTTTAGTTGTTAAATGCCTGTTCTGTTTTATTTTATCCTACGACTGATCCTGGCCCATAAGCAAGCTACAACTGCTCATTAGACTGCCTTGCCAAGTTGACCACTTTTGACAGTCTGTCTCAGCTGGTTAACACTGTGTGTATATTACACACTTGTTATGCGTAGCTGTTATCCTGTTGGGGTTTGAAGTGATAATCTGAAATTTTATAAAGTTAATTGTGTCATGTCCAGCTTAAAAACTTAAATCTTGGTTAAATACAAGATTGATCCAAATGATGACTACCAGTTTGCGTTACAAATACTAGTCTTTCAGGGGTGCACCATGCTTCTATCTGTATATACAGTTTAGATTTATTTCAAAAGGGAATAATAATGTAACCATAGAAACTTTGCTGGATTCTTTGGCTGGCAGAAACCAAGTGATATCTGTTTCCTATTTGGATCACTCCAATTCACTGTTCAGCTAAGTCTAGCATCAGTAAAGAATTCTGCCTTGTCTTTTCTCTTTACAAACTCCACTTGGAGGGACCTGGGCTCAGTTCCATTCTTGGGTGACTGTGTGTGTATGGAGTTTGCATGTTCTCCCCGTATCTGAATGGGTTTCCTCCCACTGTCAAAAGATGTGCAGGTTAGGTGGATTAGCTATACTAA
Organism: Rhincodon typus; assembly: GCF_021869965.1. Classification (NCBI taxonomy): domain Eukaryota; kingdom Metazoa; phylum Chordata; class Chondrichthyes; order Orectolobiformes; family Rhincodontidae; genus Rhincodon; species Rhincodon typus. Next base: position 6,383,565 of record NC_063357.1, on the reverse strand, counting down.
ATTGCCTACAGTGTCCAGGGATGGGCAGGCTAGGTGGATTAGCATGACAAATGCTAATTATGGGGATGAGGAGGGTTGGTGTCAACTCGATGGGCCAAATGACCTGTTTCTGCACTGTAGGGATTCATCATTCTATGATTTGAGTCATTGAGTATTACAAGAACATTGTGCATTTTTTTCCAGCACTTAGTATTCCTTTACCCTATAATCAGATAACAGGGATGCAAGCTATAAATGTTTGATGGATGCTGTGTTTCACTGAATCCAGTTCTGGACTAAACTAATACCCAAGTAAAGATCACCTTAACAAAAACTGAAAATTGAAATAAATACTAATGAATCTGCTGTCTGCTTACAGCAGTTTCCCTTTTTCTGCAATGGTAAAAATAGATTAATTGCTTAGGCAAAGACTTCACCTTCAACATCCTGACAACAGGTCTTCACCTGAAATAGTAGCTTATTTTTAATAGCTGCTGAATGACTGGAAAAACAAAGCCAGTAATCTTTTGTACTTACTACTCATAGCCTGTTGAGGGGTAAGATTATTAAGTACTGTCAAAAGTATGCCAATCATAGTTTTCACACTTTTGTTCCCTCCGTCTTCAGCAAGCATTATGGTAAGTGGAGTCAATAGGGGTGGATAGAATCTGGTAAACTGGTCAAACCCAACAGCAGCTGCTTGTTAACATTGCTGGTCCTGAGAAGTGATTCAGTTCAAGGTCCATTTGAAAGGCTTGATTGAAATCTGTGCTTGTAAGGATTTGCTGAGCCATGTTTGCCCTACATTCCAAACATGCCACCATTTATCATGAAACCTATCCAAAATATTACAACGAAGTAATAGAAGTGGCATCATTCAACAACCTGATCCATTGCAAAGCTAAGTTAGAAACCTACCAACAATCCTTATAGAAATTACTTAATGCTATAGCTGGTAAACTGGTACTGGTGTGAATTGGAAAATACACTGCTATTTCCAGTTATCTCTATCTCAGTAGAATGAGGGGAATATAAGATATAATACTTTTCTTTGATTTTTCTCTCTTTCTTTCCTGCTTTGGCAGACTGGCTGTCGATGTGTCATGAATGTCGTGTCTCCTCCACTTCCTCATCCAAGTGACTTTTCCAAATGTGTGTGGGAGTCATGAGGAGGCATCATAGCTCAGCCCTCAAACAATAGCTGCATGTGCACTTCCAGCAGAGGGCACTGTGTTTCACTGAATCCAGTTCTAGGCTAACTAATACTTTAGTTAATACATCACTTTAACAAAATATGCTGGAAATCTATTTATTTAAGAAAAGACTAATAGATCTGTTTTCCATTTCCAGCAGAAACTGTATTTATACCTTTTGCTAACCCACAAACACTGGAGCTCCACAAGTGGCACCAGTCAGGCATCAAGCCTGTGAGCATTTGTTGCTCATAATGACTAGTCCATTTGGAATTGACCACTTGTTCAGTCGGAATTTAATTTTTAAACAGAATTAATTGTACCCTTTTGTAGAGCAATGTGTTAGTGAAGCGCTTTTCATCGAGTGCCTGACTGAAAATTTCCTCCTATCCTTCCTCAAAAAAAAATCCGCTTTTATGTGCTGCAGGCAGTCAAAGATACTCAGAAAATAAAGCACTAAGTACTTAGTGAAATGTTCCTAAGTGCTGGAATTTATTGCTGAGCGATCAGATTGGAGTTGCCTTGGAAACAAGACTGATTCGCTTGAGAGTACATTCTGGTCACCCTGAGCCTGTGCCTTCTGACGTCATAGCAGTAAATGCCCTGTGAACATGAATTCAATTTGAGCACATTGTGAAAAGGACATTTTTTAAAGGAAAAACGGAAAAAAGTACTCCAGTAAGCAGATTGCGTGTCTGTGGGAAGAATCACTAACAAGTTTGAACAATGAGGTAAATTGATCTCAGTAAAGAGATCTCTCTGTTTCTCTAAAGAAAAGAGGAATTGGAAACACTACCACAATTTTTTGCCCTGTCTTTTACTCATGGACTTGTTTGTACGTGGACTTTGAATTCAGCAACTTCAATTTTTAAATTCAAGAATTGATTATTTGTCAAGTAACAACTCTGCTTCTTCACTTCAATCTATCTTAATTTTTTTTCTTTTAAAAAGCAGCAGCAGGATTGTCAAGTATTACCAATTGAGTTTGTGGGGTACAGCAAAACAGATGAGCTGTGAACTTGTAAATTCACATCCTTCAATTTTACCTTTCAGCATCTACAAAGAAGTGTGGATCTCCAAAACATAGCCGCCCAGGTTCAGGGACCATTTTCTCTCTCCGTAGAGCTCTGGAATGCGGGGATAAAGATCTCCACTGCCAAGAGAATTATCAACCCAGCACAACAGGCAACTATCGTACTTCGTTTTAGTTGTTTTTGTTTATTTTATTGCTATATCACATTAGGTTGAATATATCCAAAAGTGAAGCTTCACAATAATTGAAGCAGATGATTTTGCATAGATATCATAAATTCCACTCTTAAAATATCGAGCATGTTTTGCTGTTTGAAAAACGCAACTTTTGCAACAGATGTTCTTTACATCAGACAATCTGAGTAAAGTTAAATGATTTGACACAACAAAAAGCTTGTCCTACCCATCATCTGGCCATGCTGCTGCTTCCTCCAAGCCTTGTAGCCATGCTTGTTCAGATGTCTACAAGTATGATCCATCTTGACGTTACATATTCTCTGATGCATTCCACTTCTGGTTCCCACTGCTGTCCTTCTAATGTTGTCTGCAAAGTGTATTTGCACATATGTGATGTGTTGAACTTTTTTTGCGTAAAAAAAGTCCAAGTATTTCACAGCAATTAATAGGATATAGTCAACAAAACCTACTCCTGAACTCGCCTGAAGGGTACAAACAAGAGAATAATATAGATCCTAGCAAATCATTTGGGATTTCCTTCTAAATTTCCAATGTTCTAATTTTTTCAAACGTAGGACTATCAAAGCCAAGCAGTAGACAAGGATCACCACATTGTGTAAACAAGGCAAATGACTCGGAAGCCCCATCAACCTGTAAGGCTGAGGACAGAGCTTTTATCGTTACTGCATCTGACCAATTCTGTAACACTGCACTGAATGGATTGGCAGCACTTGAAATGACACGTAAAGTTGCCACTTTAGGGTGAGAATGCATCAAATGTGGATTTAAATATTTATCTTGTGTTGAATTGCAACCAGCCTCCTCTTTGTGCCGCTGTTCAGCTATCTGTTTTATAATTCTTTCCAAACTGAAGGAAATAATTGGGCGACCTGTATTCTCAAGTTTAAAATGCTCCCAAATGGGATAAAATGCCACAAGACCCAGGAGAACAAATGTCATACCTTATGAAAGGGCATAATTTGAAGTTATCACCATTCATTATAATTCCAAGTTACTTTTGAGACGTAGCTCCTGTTGTCACTTAGACAAACAACAGCCAATATAAACCCAAAAATCCTGAAAGCAGCAAGTGAGACAAATAAAAGTGAAATACTGGAAATCTACAGATGATCTTGGATAAACTCAGCAGGTCTGGCAGCATCTGGAGAAATAAACAGAAGTAACGTTTCAAGTCCAGTATGACTCTTCAGAACAAATGAAACAAATAGAGATTTTAGTTCCTTTTTAGTGGTAATTTTAGAGAGAATTGCTGGTCAGGACATTAGGAGAATTTCCTGCTCTTCAAACTGTATCATTTGGCTTTTAATATTCACACAAACTACTTGTGCAGAACAGAGATACAAAGGGGTCTGGGTGTCCTGGTGCATGAATCACTGTTAGTATGCAGGTACTGTAAGTAATTAGGAAAGCAAATGGTTTATTGTTCATTAAGAAGCACAGAATATATAAGTAGGGATGCTTTACTTGAGTTGTACAGGGTGTTGGTGAGACCACACATGAAATATTGCACAGTTTTGTACTACTTATTTAAGAAAGGATATAGATGCATTCACAGTTCAGAGAAGATCCAATCATCTGATACCTGGGATGAAGGGGTTACTTTCTGAGGATAGGTTGGAACAGTTGGGCCTGTATCCATAGAAGTTCAGAAGAATGTGAGGTGATCTTATTGAAATGTTAAAGATCCTGAGGTTACTTGACCAGATGGATGCTGAAAGGATTTTCCTCCTCTTAGAAGTACTGGGATGGGGGGGTGCACAGTTTAAAAATAAGGAGAGTTAAATTTATTTGAGATTTTTTTTTCCCAGAAGGTTTAGAGGTTTTGAAACTTTCTTCCTCCAGAGAGCAGTGGATACAGGATCATTGAATACTTTTAAGGTATAGGTAGCTAGATTGTTGATTAATAAGGGAATTATTGAGGTAAAAAACAGAAGTTGCTGGAAAAGCTCAGCAGGTCTGGCAGCATCTGTGAAGAAAAAATCCGGTGACCCTTCCTCAGAACTGATGCTGCCAGACATGCTGAGCTTTTCCAACAACTTCTGTTTTTGTTCCTGATTTACAGCATCCACAATTCTTTCAGTTTTTATTGAGTTATTGGGGTAGGTGGGAATGTTGAGTTGTGGCCACAACCAAATCAGCCATGATCCTACTGAATGGCAGATCAAGCTTGGTGAAATGAGTAGTTTACTCCTGTTCCTAATTTGTTTGTACTGTATTTCACTTGTACTGATTCATTTTAAGTGCTACCTGCTGACAATGCAGCACATCTCCAGAACTGTAGGCCTCAATTACTTGCTCAAGTCCTACCATAGAGTTTAAACTCTTACCTTTTTATACCAAGAGGCAAGAATGCTACTAACTGAGGCAAGCTGATAGTTTGGTTCCACTGTGTTTTGTATATTTAATGTTACTATTCTTTGACTTTTTTCCCACTTACTAGTACTATTTATGGTTGCAGACAGATTTGGTTTATAGTCTGCAGCATGATAGTCGCATCTTGCCACCCAAAAAAAAGTTATTTTTAAAAGGAAGTATTAGTGATGTAGTTTGATGTTCAGAGTAAAATAAAGATTAAATGTATTCATGATATTGCTTTTAAAGTCAGTGGAGTAGTTGAACTATCAGAGATTCAATTCCAAGTGTGCACCATCAAGTTGAAGAAGTACCTTTATTTAATAGGTTGGCAGTCAAATAATGGTTTTAGACAAATTGAGTTGACAAGAATAACATCTGAGTGGAATTGCTTGTGTGTAATTTGAACCTCTCATATTCACCTCTCATATTCTCCCTGTTTGCTTTCAGGTCAGTACCCCAGTGCTGTTTAACAGATAACCAACGTTCTGATTCAGATAATGCAAGCACTGCAGGAACACATGCTTCACCTCTTGAGGGTATGTCGGGTAGGCCGGAAGAAGGTAAAATCTCATCTCATGATGCTTTTTAAATTTGTTACCTAGCTGGGAAGATGTCAAAGCAAATGCTTATGCTATTGCCATGCCTCAATGAGCTTCTAATGCCAGATGCTGTGGAAATGAACGGTTTAGTTTTGCCAGAGAGCAATGAGCATTTTTTTTAAAGAAAATGGCAGGAGGTTTAGAGGGGATTCGAAGAAAAGTTTTTTTTTAACCCAGAGGGCGGTAGAGTTCTGGAATGCTCTACTTGAGGCAAGAAATGTCATAACCTTTTAAAAAAAAAACGTGGATGAGCACTTGAAGTGACATAACATTGAAGGCTATATGGGCCCAGTGTGGGGAAGTGGAACTAGTGTATTTTGGTGGTACAGACTTGATAGGTTGAAGGACCTCTTTTGTATTGCACTATGAATGTAACTTCACTGCACAACTTGATAAGAAACATGCACGAGGTTAGTGAGGTGCTAACCACTGTTCAAATTCGGAGCATCTTTGCTTGTAGGCATGCTTATCCCTAGGCTTGTTGTTGACTTCAAAACCTTTTGGCTCCATTTTGCTTGTGTACGCTTGCCATATAGTAAGTGTGGTGGTAAAACATATTTTGATGTTGGTAAAACTCACTTGCTTTGGCATATTCCCAGCAATAGTCCTATTGTAGAAGCACCAGCTTTAGCTATGCCAAATCCATCGAACAGCTCCAATAAAAACAGAATTTTGGCAAAATGTAGCAGGCCAGACAGTGTCTGCGGAGAGACAGAGTTAATGTTTTGAGTCTGATTTGACACTATTTCAAAATTGGGCAGAGCTCTAAAGAAGTCCAATTGGGCTTGATGTTACCTCTGTTTCTCTCTCCACAGATGCTTCCATCCCTGCTGAATTTCTCCAGTGATTCCTGTTTTTATTTTGGATTTTCAGCATTCGCTGTATTTTGCTTTTATTTGGGAAAGCTGCAAGTTAGACATCCAAAAATGAAGGCATCAGCCATCATGTCTGCGCTTCATCCACACTGGTTTTTTCTGCCCTTCATGCTAATGTACAGTAGATGTATACAGTAGATGTAACATTCATAGAACCACACATAGCCATGTTGTAATTTCTATGATGTTATTTGACCCCCTCTCAATATATCTAGTGTCTACCCCCCATATGAGCAATGGCACTGACTTTCTTGTCCCAGTTCCCACATCCCTTGTTCTCCAATCACCAATTCTAAATTATTGACATTGAAGTTGCTGATTTAAACATTTGTTTCACAACTTAACTGCTTGAAGAAAGGTTTCTCCTATCTTCTTGTCCTAAGTCTGTCATAATCCTATCTTTACATCTTTGGGACTCCTCAATTACTGGAAATAATCTGTTCTTTTTATCTTTTCTTCCCATTTCTCCTCAATTTAAGATTTTGAAAAGGCTTGACAAGGAAGATACTGAAAAGTTGTTTCCACTGGCTGAGGATAGGTTATGGGGCACAGTCTGAGGATAAGGGGTCGATTGTTTAAGACTGAGATGAGGTGAAATACCTTTGCTCAAAGGATTGTGAATCTTTGAATCCTGTACTCAAGAAGTAAAGGTCCTTTTCATTGAATGTATTTAAGACAGATATGGGGGTGTTTGCAAATGAGGGATCAGCCTAGAAAGTGGAGTTGGAGCTCAAGCTCAGTTATAATCCTGCTGAGTGGCTGAACAGGCTCAAAGGGCCGTAAGGTGGTCTGCTGCTCTAACAAATATAACCCCACTTTTATAAAGTTTGTCTTCATATTTGTAATTCTTCACATCAGGCAGTGCCATTGCGAATCCCTACTCTCCCTTTTCGGTTGCTTCAGCATTGTACAACATGGAGCCCAGAGCTGATCATAGATTTCTTACAGTGGCCATGATGTGGATTCATAAATATTTAGTATTAAATTAGGACCCTCCATTTGAGTGATTACTTACTTTTAAGGTCTTGGAATTTTGCACTCTGAATGCTTGTGTTCTCTTGCATCATCCAACTTGTTTTCTTTCTCCTTTCAATACTCTCAACTTAATCTTGCTCTTTTTGCAGTTGCATTGCTTCAGAAAAAGGCCCTTCAATTGCTGCCCGGTATGAGCAGTGACAGTGAGAGTGAATGTGAAACTGAGATTGAGGAGCAAGAAGGGAACATGTCCACAGAGCTTGCGACTCATAACTTCACTACTCAGAGTTCTGGAGAAGGTACGATTCTACATATGCATTATTGAGTGTGTTCTAGCAATAAATTTTGTCTTAAATTGTCTATGGTTGGTAAACATGTTTTATAACTTTGACGTAATTGAAAACCTTTTTGGATGATTTGAATAAAAATGCAAAGGAATTTGGATTAATTCTGATTTTAAAAAGTACATTGTTGAAAGTGTCCAATTTGTCAACTGGTTGAAAAGAGACAGCAAATTATGGCATTTTTTTTGGTGTGTATCATTTCATTATAATTAATTTTGATGTAGGATCCAAACTCAACAATTTGCCCGGGTGAACCTGACCCAGGGTCTTTACTTACATTTACCTTTCCTGTCAGTAGGTTTGTCTTGTTTGAACTTTTTGTGATCCTGGAGGTTTGGAAAAGTCTTGCCTTCAATGGTATTTACATCATCAAATAAATCCTGAAGTACAATTCAAATCTGGTGCAAATAAATTATTCGGATATTGCTTTGAAATTTGTATCTTACATCAAAGTCTCCATGACGAAAAGGTTTGCAGTCTATAAAAATACGTTTGAGTATCCTTATTGCTAGAGAAGAATGGATTGACTTTCACATATTCTCACCACTTGTACGTTTCTATATGTTTAGTAATGTTGTTTCAATGGTCCACCACACTGTTGTAGACAACTTTTTAATATACCTCCTTTGTTCCACTTTCTTTATTCAAACTGTCATTCCTAATCACATCTTGTGAAAACATTAACCCCAATTGCATAAATTTCATCATGTTCTCAAATTTCACAGTTATTTTTACGATATCTGAGCACCATTGGCTCTATTTAAATGCATCTTCAACAATATGACTTGGTTACTTCATCCAGTGAAATTGCAGCGCAGAGATCGTAGAGGTCAGCCATTTGATCTTGGCTCATACTGTTTGATCATTTCAGTTAGGAAGGAAAGGGGCCATCAATAAGGGATTCTGCTAGGTGGCCTTGATACTCTAGACCTAGATTCAAGCTCCAGGGTATTCATCTACTAGTCTCTAGAAGTGTGAGTAAATACTGGGTAAGGACAGAATTCAGCTAATTTTATAATACATCGCACACCTTGCACTCAGCTTGTCAGTGCTTACTGTGAAGCTTCACAGTTGATTAACAGCCATTTGTTCAAAGTCAAAAAGACATTTGATACCTGTAGAATCATGAACACTGAACGCTTTCATGGATTGAAAGAGGAAAATAAAACTTGAAAGGGTGGTAATGAAAGGAGGGTTTTTAAAATTTCTGCAGCAGTCTGCTGGGTGATCGTATATGATGCAGTTTACTCTGGAGAGCTAGAAGGGAGGAGGGAAAATCCAAGTTGACCCAGCCTACATTGGTGGGGGACAACTGCTGTGGAAAGCTTGTAGATCCACTGGTAGTAGGAGGAGTATAGCTTACTTAAAACAAGAAGACTGAGAGAGGAAATTTCTCATTTTATCCTCCCCTTTTTGTAAATAAAACACGTGCTCTTGTAAGGGCTAACAGTTTTATTTTTATTAATTGAGTAACAAAGAGTTTATGACAATGACCTTGGAATTCTACAGACCTCGTACAAGTCAACTTAACAGCTTTGCAAGCTTTGGAAACCACAGGAGAGTTTATGACCCATTTCTCACACTGCCAGCCTGATAAACTTTCCTCCTTTGAACATACTAAATTTATGAGATAACAAGGTGTAGAGCTGGATGAACACAGCAGGCCAAGCAGCATCAGAGGAGCAGGAAGGCTGACGTTTCGGGCCTAGACCCTCCTTCGGAATTGGGGAAGGGAAAGGGGGTTCTGAAATAAATAGGGAGAGAGGGGGAGGCGGATGGAAGATGGATAGAGGAGAAGATAGGTGGAGAGGAGACAGACAGGTCAAAGAGGGAGGAGATAGGTCAGTCCAGGGAGGACGGACAGGTCAAGGGGGCGGGATGAGGTTAGTAGGTAGGAGATGGGGGTGCGGCTTGAGGTGGAAGGAGGGGATAGGTGGGAGGAAGGACAGGTTAGGGAGGCGGGGACGAGCTGGGCTGGTTTTGGGATGCGGTAAGGGGAGGGGAGGTTTTGATGGTTGTGAAGTCCACACTGATACCATTGGGCTGCAGGGTTCCCAAGCGGAATATGAGTTGCTGTTCCTGCAACCTTCAGGTGACATCGTTGTGGCACTGCAGGAGGCCCAGGATGGACATGTCATCTGAGGAATGGGAGGGGGAGTTGAAATGGTTCACGACTGGGAGGTGCAGTTGTTTAGTGCGAACCGAGCGTAGGTGTTCTGCAAAGCGGTCCCCAAGCCTCCGCTCGGTTTCCCCTATGTAGAGGAGGCCACAACGGGAACAGCGGATGCAGTATACCACAGTAGCAGATGTGCAGGTGAACATCTGCTTGATGTGGAAAGTCTTCTTGGGGCCTGGGATGGGGGTGAGGGGGGAGGTGTAGGGGCAGGTGTAGCACTTCCTGCGGTTGCAGGGAAAAGTGCCGGGTGTGGTGGGGCTGGAGGGGAGTGTGGAGCGGACAAGGGAGTCATGGAGAGAGTGGTCCTTCCTGAAAGCAGATAAGGGTGGGGAGGGAAAAATGTCTTTGGTGGTGGGGTTGGATTGCAGATGGCGGAAGTATCGGAGGATGATGCGTCGGATCCAGAGGTTGGTGGGGTGGTACATGAGGACGAGGGGGAGTCTGTTTTGGTTGTTATTGCGGGGATGGTGTGTTAGGGATGAGTTGCGGGAAATGCGGGATACACGGTTGAGGGCGTTCTCGACCACTGACGGGGGGAAGTTGCGGTCCTTGAAAAACGAGGACATCTGAGATGTACGGGAGTGGAATGCCTCATCCTGGGAGAAGATTTGGCGGAGGCGAAAGAATTGGGAATAGGGGATGACGTTTTTGCAGGAAGGTGGGTGGGAGGAGGTGTACTCTAGGTAGCTGTGGAAATCGGTGGGCTTGAAATGGATATCGGTTTCTAGGTGGTTGCCAGAGATGGAGACAGAGAGGTCCAGGAAAGAGAGAGAGGTACTAGAGATGGTCCAGGTGAACTTAAGGTTGGGGTGGAAGGTGTTGGTGAAATGAATGAACTGTTCGAGCTCCTCGTGGGAGCACGAGGCGGCGCCGATACAGTCATCGATGTAACGGAGGAAGAAGTGGGGTTTAGGGCCAGTATAGGTACGGAAGAGGGATTGTTCCACGTAACCTACAAAGAGGCAGGCATAGCTTAGGCCCATGTGGGTACCCATGGCCACCCCCTTTGTCTGTAGGAAGTGGGAGGAATTGAAAGAGAAGTTGTTGAGGGTGAGGACGAGTTCGGCTAAGCAGATGAGGGTGTCAGTGGAGGGGGACTGGTTGGGCCTGAGGGACAGGAAGAAGCGGAGGGCCTTTAGGCCACTGTATGGGGAATGCAGGTGTATAGGGACTGGACGTCCATGGTAAAGATAAGGTGTTGGGGACCAGGGAATTGGAAGTTCTGGAGGATGTGGAGGGCGTGGGTGGTGTCACGGACGTAGGTAGGGAGTTCTTGGACCAAGGGGGAGAAAATGGAGTCGTAATAGGTGGAGATAAGTTCAGTGGGGCAGGAGCAGGCGGAGACAATGGGTCGACCAGGGCAGTCAGGTTTGTGGATTTTGGGAAGGAGATAGAAGCGGGCGGTGCGGGATTGGGGAACGATGAGGAAGTGATTTATGATTTGAGATCTATACAATGTGTATTTTCTTTTCAAGCAGGTGATTTGGGCAATTCTGGAAACACCAATTTTGTCAATGGAGATGCAAAAGAGTAGTAAGTGAACAGAAGCTTTTTTGTGTTCATTTTGAGCTCAATGTATTGCACCTAGTAGAATTCAATGCATTAGATCAAAAGACCAGCATTGGCGTTGTTATGATGCTTTAATGTGAAAAACCCCACTCAGCTCCCCAGCCACCTACAGCAACATTCCTCAAACTCCCAGCTGTCTGGCCTGCACTCAGCACGAAATCTAGCCTTTGAACACCATTCACAGAATATTTCTACTCAATCTCACCCACAACTCCACTTTTCATTTCTCACTGTGGTCATTTGACTTGATGGAAGGGACGCAAAATTGATATGCAGTTTGTATCACAGCATAATTTGACTAGACCATCCAAACACTATTGGATTCTGCTTTACCAAAACTACCAAAGCTGCTAATTACTTGCTACACCTCGATCATCCTGGAATGTAAAAAATTAACCCTCACACCCTCACCCCTTTTCCCCCAATCAACAATCTCCCCTGTATTTGCATCTCCAGCAGAGCTCATGGATACTTTGTCACTAAATTTGAGACTCTACAGCTCTTACACCCTTGTTGCTAAAACATTGACCACTTGTTATCCTCCTGCCCCACCATGCTAGCTGCTGCTGTAAACTCTGTTTCTGGTTCTGTACATGATCATCCCTCTTCAAAAAAAAAGGCCTTTGAGCCTGCTGCCCTTGTAAACTGCTGCCCATCTTGAACGTCCATTTCGTCCAAAGGCCTTGTGTGCAATTAACTCCCAAATTGTCCCTGGTTTGAATCCCCCACTGTGTGGATTCTGACCTGCCACAGGACTGAAATGGTCCTATTTAAAGCAACAATGACACCCTCCCTGTTCTTCATTGTCAATTTGTCTAAAATCTTTACACTGTTGTTCGGCACCATTCTCCACTACTCGGACTAGGCATTCATTCCCTCAAGACTTGGCATTGCTCTCCTGCTGATCTCTAATCTTTTACATCCAAACATCTGGTACTCGTATCTTAATTCATATCAAGTTCTATTCTTGTCTGTTCAGTCAGTGAATCTATAATGTCTTCACTTCCCATCTCTGCAGTTATCTCTGGAGTTCCTGAGGGTCTGCCCTTCGTCCCCCCTCGTTTCTCAGCTATGTGCTATCCTACACCAATCTCATTCAGGAATACATCAAACTACAGAAGTGCACTGATGACATGTAACCTGCAATGTAACCTGTATGCCTCCTAAGTCTTTTTGATCTGTACATCCTTTGCCGTGATCTGCCTGTACCGCTCGTAAACAAAGCTTTTCACTGTATTTCGGTACACATGACAATAAAATCAATCAATAAATCATTGCCTTTCTCAACTTGACTAACTTTGTATTGTCAGACTTGCCCAACATCCAGCCCTGTATGAGCTGAAATTTCCTCCAGTTAAACAATAGGAAAACAAAAGTCTCTGTCACAAATTTCTATCACTAATCTCTGATTCCCCTGTCTCAAACTGAACCAGACTGTTCACAACCTTCGGTTTCCATAAACAGAGCTTCCACTCCAGACCCTCTCCCTTACCAACCACAGACTTCACCTTCCGTCTTAACACCTATCTTCTCCTGTGCCTTTATTCTATCTGAATCCTCACTAGCTGTTGGTCTCTTAGTCGGCCTCCCATCTTCCACAGTTTGAGCTCATTCAAAGTTTGTTGGCTGCATCCTTATTCACACTAAAGTATATCCGCCCTTCGTTCTGTGCTTGCTAACCATTTGCTCCTGGTCCACCAGCATTCCCATTTTTAAAGTTTTTGTCATTGCTTTCAAATGTTTCAATAGCCTCGCCTTTCCCCAGCCCTGCAACCAGTAAACCCGGCATTCCTTCAATTCTGGTCTATTGTGCATTCCTCCACCCTGCCATTGGCAGTATAGTACTTGCACAGTGCATTGAAGTGTCACCCTACACTCTACTGTACATTGGAGTGAGATGTAACCTACAACCTTCTGATTTGGGCTACTAGCAGAGCATTGACCCTTGAATACAAATTAGCACCAGCACTTCAGAAGACAAGTTTAGTGGTTGTTTGTTGATTGGAGTTTAATTTTTTTCCACCACACTCCGCCCCAACCTCTCCCTGAGAGGCCAACTGGAGCACCCCTGTCCCTTTTCAAAATGATGTGGAGGTGCCGGTGTTGGACTGGGGGGTTGGACAAGGTCAGAAATCACACAACACCCGGGTCATAGTCCAACAGGTTTATTTGAAAACACAAGCTTTCGTAGTCTTGCTCCTTCAGGTGTTAGTGAGAGAGGTGGCATCAGTCACAGAATTTGTAAGTAAAAAGATCAAAGAGTCACACAACTGATGAGGATGTATTAAACAAACCTAAGATGCTATTTGCTCATCAGTTGTGTAACCATTTGATCTTTTTACTTATAAATTCTGTGCCTGATGCCACCTCTCTCTCTAACACCTGAAGGAGCAAGGCTCCGAAAGCTTGCGTTTTCAAATAAACCTGTTGGACTGTAACCTGGTGTCTTGTGATTTCTAACCTTTTTGAAATAGCTGTCTCTATGTTCTTGAATGGTTGAAAGCAGAGGAGGTTACAGAGATAGGGAAAGGTAAAGCCATAGAATTTAAACTTTGACTTATTACCCGGCAAGAATGTATTTGCTTCTAAGTAATTAGATCTTTGTGTCCAATAAAGTGCATGATAGGTGAGAGCGTCCTACAGGACATCCAGCTTCTCTTTGGGGAAGATTGTGTAGTGGTAATGTCACTGGGCTAGTAATCCAGACACCAAGGCCATTGATCAAGTGATATGGGTTCAAATCTCAACTTGGCTGTTAATAAGTCCAGAATTGAAAAGCTGGACTTAGGTTCCCCAGCCATCATTACTGTTGTAAAAATCCAACAGGTTTACTAATGCCCTTTTAGGGAAGGAAATCTGCCATCCTTGTTCACTATGGCCTACACATGACTCCAGACAATGTGATTGACTGTTCTATGCCCTATGAAATTAAACCATTCAATACATAAGCAATTAGCAATGGACAACTGATTGCACACATTTGGGTAGAACCTAGAATTATCTAGTACATCCTTTGCAATGATGTGTGGGTATCTCCTGAGCACGGGATTGTGGCTCTGTAGTCCATCATAACTGGGGAGGCTAGTTAATTCTTTGCAGAAGTGTTGAGGAAATTGCAAGTTATGTAGTAGCAGTTTGATGATAACTGTGTGGAACTACTTCAACTGAACAGAATAAGGAGAGGAATCTGAGCAACTAAACATTTACCTTTTTTGATTCTTTTTCTTCACAGATCATAAGGACCTTGTCCATGGAAGACATTTTTATCCAAATTTCGGTGAAAGTGTGGAAAAGATTGCTAAAGGAATTTGTCCATCTTTAATTAGAAGGATAAAGGAAATAACCTGTAACATCCCATGTGAAGCTAACGCTTGCCTGTTACTCATGCACTACACCAGCTGTATGTTGCAGCAAGATCCCAGTAAACCTTTGCACTAATGGATTTTTCTTTTCTGTCTTATCATCAGTGGGTTGGAATTAGTTACACAACCATTCAGTGGACAGTCCAAATTCTTGTTGAATGGTGCCTTCAGAGCTGGTGGGGACTGTATTAGACTGCACTTCCTATTCACAAGCCTGCATGCAACATTCTTTCCAGAATGTATTTCAGGATTTAGGCTGCATCTTCTGGGGAAAAAAAACGTTTACTATTAAACAACGAGAGTGCATTGGAATGATTTGCTTGTAAGTACAATTGCCAAAGTGAAGTGGGAGATGATGAGGTTCTTTTAACTGAAGCTATTTTACAAACACCAACCAGCTGCTGGTTGGGTGCATCTTAAACTGAACTGTCATTTTTGGAGCAGCCCAGCAGGTGAATCGAGCTATTAACATCCTGTGCACTGGGTTATTGGTGTCTCACTGCCATGGGCTCTCACCTAGCTGAGCTTGTGAGCAGCCCATTCTAAGTATTCATCTTAAGCAAGTCAGAACAACCTTTCTGAAGTGATCTGCTTAGTAACTTTCATAAAATGTATGTTTCTTCAACTCTTTCTAGATGAGAGGGTGGGTGTTTCTTGCCAAACAATTTCGTTCTGCCCCTAATTCCCATTATTTGGCCAGAACAACGCGCAGGCAACTGTCTGCTAGACCTTTAGTCTCATTATTGGCAGAAAATGAGCTCTACTCCCCTGGACACATCTGCCCTTTCCTGCGCATGGCTGAATGGGGAAGGTGCAGTGCTGAAACCCTAGGGTGCCTTTGGGGAGTGTCTCTTTTAAGTAGTCACAGACCACAGTCTGTCAGCTGATGATTGTAAGTTTGTAAAATATCCCACTCAGACCAAAAATTAATAAACTAATTGAATAAAACAATAGGTAGGCATTACTGGCTGATATAAGGTGACTCTGTGTGCATGCTGTGATTCAAAGACCATATTAGATTCATGATGAGGGACATTCACAGTGAAGTGTTGCATTTTTCCTGTCTCTGATGCAGTGAACACAGAATAGAATGATACATTACACAACAACTACTTTGCTCAACACTTGTAAATTTGATTTGTTCATGTCTTTATACTTGCTTTTACCGCAAAATTACCTGAATGTTGTGTCTTCGCTGTGATTAATTACTGTTAAGTGCCTGTGTTCTAACTGGCCATATTTAACTGCTAGCCCATTGCTCCTCTGCATAGTAACATCACATTGTAGCTCTGATTGCCATAGGCTGCGGTTACTTGTTCCATTGTCTTCATTTTTGACGCAGTTATGATTGTAGATTTCTAACCCTGCTGCATGGTGTATAACATACTTCTGAGCAAAAGTTCTCCTACAGTTTGGCAGCATTGTACCCTGGTTCGGATTGCTGAACACCTCCAAATTTTGTTGAAGGAAACTCTGGAGAAAAGTTCAGTGGTCTGCTGGTTATGAGTGTTACATGACCAATGAACTCCAGATTTCTTCAGAACTAAAATTTAACATACTGTATCAAAGTTGGGAATGCTTTAGTCACTTTGCAAGATTATTTGCGTCTGACTGTCAATTATAATTTCTAGGTCAAGGATAAAGCTAAGATTCCAATATATGCTTTCAAATGAATTTATTTCCCATCTAAGTACCATGTTGTTTATTTATTTCTATCTCCTGCTTTGGAGCAGCTATTCTGTATGATCCACAAATGTACACTTCTCTGCAATTTGCTTTTCTTACAGTAGGCCCAACAGGCAATCATTTTGTAGATTTCCTTTTTGTTATGTAGATGTACCTCAGTAGTGCAAATCACTGTCTTCCTCTGGGAATTCTCAAAGCTGCTGGTTAAAGAGCTGGTACCTTTCTGTTGAGAGAACCCTTTACATAAATTCTGAGGTGTTATATGTGTGTTAAATGTCTCCTCTACCCCCAGCTTTTATTCATAATAGCAGCACTTAGGAATTGTATCATTGGTTTGTTCTGTCAGTGTGAGGAGCACCTATTGTATGTTTTCCCCCAGTGTCACTGTCCTCCCCTTTAATTGTACCAAAATTAAACATTCCATGTTGCTGAAAATGAAATAATGGTTGCTGGAATAAATTGGTATTTCTGGTATTTTTTATTGGCTCTGTTGACATGTATGACTCCTCTTCCCTTTTCACTGACCTGCTGAAATGTGGAGAGATTTTATTTTTAAACTTGCTTCTGCTGCTTGGAGTTTTTCTTTTGGATGGCAATAAGTTGCATGTCTAATGACTGAAACAATATGCTGTGAATCCAGGTCTCTCTCCTGTAATTCTGCTTACGCTGCCGCCGCCAGTCGTCGCTGCCACCACTTCCACCCCCCCAGCCCTCCAAAAGAAAAAGCAGTCCCATTCTGCCAATAGTATATTTAACTCTGAACATTTCAGTTTTTTTTAATGCATTTTGGGGTCTTAGTTTCTGTGAATTATTTTTGCGCTGTGCTTTTTGGGGAGGTTCCTACTGAGGGAACTCACAGTTTGAGCAACAGCACCTTTGTAAAGCATTACTAGTGGCCTAACCTGTGTAGTAGGAAGCTGATTGCTGATGTACAGTCCTGAGTACTGTTTCTGCGATGCATGGTGAAATCCAGAATGTGATGTGTCTTGTACTGTGAAATACTGTTTAGAAAATCCACAGTTTTTCTGTAATGTATATTGTGTTTGCTTTTTAAATACTGTCTCCATTGTGTTTACATGATCACATTTCAGCACTTTTTTAGTTAATAAAACTGAAAGATATTAATTCTTCGTTGGGGTTTGCTTCCTGTGAACAGGGAGAGGTGGACGGTTTAGTGACAGTCAGTTTCCAGCCAGGACCATCTTTCTTCAGAGAAGCGAAAACAATAGGATTTTGACGGTTGTCTTTACAGTCTGAGAGAAATTGGGCAACCGGTATGAATCCTTTTAGCAGAGGAATTTTGCTATAATATAATGCCTTTTCTCTTGAGAACTTCTCCGAGTGCTTAATGTAATGCATTCTACATCTTGAGTGCATTTGCAAATTAAATTGCTGAATTGGACAGGGAAATTCCACAATACCAATGAAGTGAGTGAGTAGTATTGGTCATGGAAGTGATATTGGCCCAGGCCATGACCCTTGGAGTGCTGCTGTGGATTTTTAACATCCATCTCTACAGGCAGTCAGGGCTTTAATTAAATGTTTTAACTGGAAGATGCAGTATGTGCTCTGAGCAGTTGAGTTATAAGCAGAACTCATAAATGAAATAAAGAACGGCAGATGCTGAAGATCTGAAACAAAAACAGAATTTGCTAGAGAAACTCAGCAGGTCTGGCAGCATATGTGGAAAGAAAGATAGCGGAGTTAAACCTTTCAAGTCCAGTGAGTCTTCATCTGGTAGTTCTGAAGGAGGATCACTGGATTTGAAAGGTTTAACTCTGCTTTCTCCCCACAGATGCTGCCAGATCTGAGTTTCTCTGGCAATTTCTGTTTTTGTAATATACCCCATCTGGCCTCTCAGGTGGACTAAAGAGTTTACTTGGTGTTATTTTAACAACAACCAAAGTAATTCTCCCTGTTGTTCAGATCCACTATTGATCCCTTGCATCACTAAGATACAAATTTATCTGGTATTTACCTCATGCTGCTTGTGAATGTTTGCCACGTACAGATTGTTTGCCAGATTTTCCGCATTATAACAGTATGCTTCAAAAAGACTTTATTGAAAAGTGTTTTGAGACATACTAAGTTGGTGAACAGTAAATACCTGTTCTTTCCTTTAATATTGACTTTGTCCTTGAGCCATGATACCTTACAGGACCCTTTCGTAGTATTACAGATGCGAATCCATATTCGACGATGTGAAATGTGGAGAATCATGTATTGCAGACACCGTTGTTTATTGGGGAATCAATCTGCTACTTGCTTCTCTAAGCTGTCACATCAACACTCATGACGAGAGGTCTTTTCTGATGACCAAGAATTAATCGTTTGGCTACTGGCTGTTCCTTTTTTTAAAAAAAAAAGTGGGAAGTGGGAGAGGGAAACACGATACTTACGCTCACATGCCAGATTGAGCCTGTAGAATTTGTCCAAATCTCTACAAGTAACCCAGTTTAGCTTCTGTCTCTTTTCCAGAATTTTTCTGGCGACACACCGACTCATAGAGGTTTACAGCATGGAAATAGGCCCTTTGGCCCAACTCGTCCATGCCAAGCCGTTTTCCTGAATTGAACTAGTCCAATTTGCTTGCATTTGACCTATATCCCTGGAAACCTTTCCTATCCATGTACCTGTCCAAAGGTCTTTTAAGTGTTGTAATTGTACCCACCTCTACCACTTCTTCTGGCAGCTCATTCCTCATACGCACCACCCTCTGTGAAAATGTTGCCCCTAAAGTCCCTTTTAAATCTTTTCCCTCTCACCTTAGACCTATGCCCTCTTGTTTTGGAATCTCCTACCCTGGGGAAAAGACCTTGGCTATTCGCTTTCTGTATGCTCCTCATCATTTTATAAACCTCCATAAGGTTACCCCTCGGCCCCCTGCATTCTAGGGAAAAAGTTCCAGCCTCCCCTTATAACATGGTGCAGAAGAAATAAATTTGTATTTTTTTCA
The DNA here is from genome assembly GCF_021869965.1 of Rhincodon typus. Taxonomy (NCBI): domain Eukaryota; kingdom Metazoa; phylum Chordata; class Chondrichthyes; order Orectolobiformes; family Rhincodontidae; genus Rhincodon; species Rhincodon typus. Next base: position 6,364,266 of record NC_063357.1, on the reverse strand, counting down.
TTCTTTGGATGAGGGTGTTGCCGACTAACCAGCATTTATTGCCCATTCTTAATGGGCAGTTTGGTGTCATATGTTGGTTAAACAGTCAAAAGTCAGCAGATTTCCTTCCCTGAAAGACATTGCCAAACAACAACCAACACCACTAAACAAACTTTATATTCCAGATTTATTTTAATATTGAATTCAAAATTCACTATCTGACATGCATTAACCTGGGTGTTCTAGATTACTGGTGACATTACTACAACACCACCTTCTTCTTGCACACCATCTTAAAACTTTTGAATTGACTTGACTTGTTTTGCTTTTCTTTGGGCCATCATTGTTGTTATCCAGTATCACAAACTGCAAATAATCTGAAGCAATCAATAGTTGCTTGCTGGGAACTGGTGAAATGTTCTTTTTTAAAACTTGTTTCTGTATAACTTTTTAGTCTTGTTTATTCGCTATCTTTCTATGTCTCTTGGCCTGTATGTCTTTCTAACTCTGTCTGAGTTTTAGCTCTGTCTGCCTCTTGTTCTCTGTTGATTTCTTTGACTCTGTCTCCATTTCTTTCTCCTGTCCTGCCTGTTTATTTCTGTCTAACTAACCAAGACAGTCTCTTCCGCTTTTTCACTCATATACATACACACGCACACACATACATACATCTGTTTAATTGTTAACCTTTTTTATTCATTCATGGGATGTGGACATTACTATCTTGGCCATCATTCATTGCCCAGAGGGTTGTTAAGAGTCAACCACATTGCCATCTTTACCTGGTCTGGACTACATGTGACTCCAGAGCCACAGCAGTTTCCTTCCCTAAAGGACGTGAGTAAACCAGATGGGGTTTTGACAATCTACACTAATATTATGGTCATCATTAGACTCTTAATTCCAGACTTTTGTTTTTTAATTGAATTCAAATTCCACAGTGTGCCAGGGTAGGTCCCCATAACGTTACCTGGATCTCTGGATTAATAAGTCCAGCGATAATATCGCTAGGCCATTACCTCCAGTATCGTTCCTATTGCCCTCCCAGACATAAGGCACAATGATGCAAAAAGATTGAATATTACTGAATCTGTTTGATAAATAATGGATAAGGACTGAAATACCTCTCACTCTCAGATACCATTTCCACTATGTGAATGAATCATTAAACTCTGGGTTTCCACTGTGGGCTCTGAGCAGTGTGAACATATTTGTATGAAATTCCTTCATTACTCTTAAATTGATGCCTTTGATAAAACAGATGAAAGCATTTCCCCGATGATAAATATGAATCCATCTGAGTTCATTCAGACTGCACCTGGAGGATGGGATTCCTACTGCCTTTCTTTTGTTGTTCGTCCAGTGATCCTGATGGGAGGGTGACTGTCCTTTGCAGTGTTAGCAACTGCAGACAATCTTCAACTCCTCTGCTCAAAGTAATCATTCCAAGGAATGGGTACCAGCTGTATGTGCTTTTCAAAAAAAAATCTAATGCTGCAGTCTAGAAGCTGCCTGCAAAGCTTGGCGTGAGTCACCCAACTGCGATGACTCACAGATATTCAAAGCAGAAGTGCTATTGAATGTCATTATATATAATTTAATGGGGAGAAATTATATACCACAGATCTTGCTATCTGACAGTTAAAATTGAAAGTAACCATGTACAGGACAGATAGATTCCATTAAAAAGTCATTGAAAGTTACCTGCAATCATTACCTTTCTGCTCTTCAAAGTTCCTTTTGTTCATGGATTTTCAATTGTGTGTGATCACATTGGGGAACAGATGGCCCAGCTGATTCAGTCTCAAACCTCCCTGACGTTTTAATTTTCACTGGGGGAGGTGAATTGTGCACAGTTCCAGGGAGAAGCTAAACAGCAGGGAGGATCTTCGTCACATTTCCTGTGAGCTCCAGAAGCCAGTGGGTTTTTGCAAGTCTTTTCCATACAGAAAATGTTTAATTTACGAAGAAAATGACAAGTGAGCACCAATGCAACAATCAATTAGAAACTGTACTATAGCATTGAAATCATTCGAAATGATTTTTTTTGGGGGGTGTGTGTGGTTTAGACTCAAATGAAGACCTGGACACCCTGAAAACAATTATTTTCAGAAGTTGAGGCCTATCAGACTGAAAATATTCCCCACAGATACTGCGAGACCTGCTAAGTTTCTCCAGCAATTTTTTATTCTAGATTTCTAGTGTTTATAGTTTTTTTTAAAAAAGCAAGATGCTATCTCTGAACAAGTTTTTTTTTTACTTGAACCCATGCCCCTTGGCTCAGAGGTAGGGTCTGACCACAACAGCCTTTCACCTTGCTTTTATTTTGGTTTGGTGATAAACATATTTCAGCTCTATTAATAACTGTATCCATTCATCACTCTCAAATGTATTATTTTGATGGAAAGCGGGGAAGTATTTAATTAACTGGGCCTTGGTTCAGATTCTTGAAGTGCTGTTAGGTCTCATGGGGTAGGCCTTTGGGTGCTTGGGTTGCAGATAGCTCAGACCTTTGAATACAGGAGTTGGGATGTCATGTTGACGTTGTGCAGGACATTGGTGAGGCATCTGCTGGAGTACTGTGTGCAGTTCCAGTCATCCTGTTATTTGGAAGGATATTATTAAACTGGAAAGTGTTCAGAAACGATTTACCAGGATGTTGCCCGGAATAGAAGATTTGAGATATAAAAATAGACTGGAAAGGCTGGGACTTTTTACAGTGGAGCACAGTGGAGGGGTGACCTTCTAAAGAGGTTTATAAAATCATGAAGGCACAAATAAGATGAATGACAAGGGTCTTTTCCTCAGGGTAGGGGAGTTCAAAATTAGGGGGCATATTTTTCAAGGAAAGTGGAGAAAGATTTTAAACCACAGAGTGGTTCACGTGTGGGATGAGAGAAAAATGGTGGATGCAGGTACAGTTAAAATGTTTAAAAGACATTTGAATAAGTACCTGAATAAGAAAGGTTAGGGTCTGTGTCCATGCTGTATGACTCGATGACTCTACAATTGGCCAAATGTATTTTTTTATGGCAGATTTGCAACCAGGGAGTTTATTTTAGTGGAATCTGCCTGATCAGTGCAATTTCAATTTTGGGTGCAATTCCCTGATTCTACACAGAGAAAACTCTAGCCCCAAGAGGTCTGCATCTTTAAATGGAGTTTCTAAACCCAACATCCTATATTAACTAATCAGAGAATGCAGCATGTTGCAAATAGCCTTTAGTAAGAGGAAACCCCTAAAAATAATTTATGTTTCAAGTCTATCAAAAGGCTGCATAATTAAAACATTCTATGCTACACCTTGCTTTTTTCAAGGTTAAATGCTGGTCACCTTTATAGATATTTTGTATCAAACTTGAACCAAGGCCTCCTGGCTCAGAGATACGAACATTAAAGAGCCCTAACCCTCTGTCACATCTCTATCCTGTGAGATTGGTGCAAACCCAAAGTTGGCCTCCCATGGTGCCAAGGACAGTATGATGCATCAGCCCCCACAGCATATTGGTTTTCTGAGAATCTCTTGTGGACAATAATCATTTTGCTCTCCAGAAAATTGTAGCTTCAGCACCCTGTCTGCACTGAAGCCAAGTGTTGCTTAAGGTTCATTCTTGACAATGTGGTCTTTCACTGGCAGTTCCTCTAGTGATAGCCCATTGAGAGGAGGCCCTGGCTGGAACTGCTGTAGTCACTTATGCAGCGAAGAGGCTCCCACATTGCTATCAGCACAGGAGTTACAGACCTAGCACCCACTGAATGAATAGGCTATACATCTATTACTGTATTGGCCTAACTTTAAATGAAATACACCTAGGGCATTACAAATACACTGGTGGGCAAGATTAAGGGGAGAATCACAGTATATTCTACAAATAGATCAAGGGGAAAGAACAACCAGAGAAAACGTAGGATCCATTGCCCCCTTGATCTCTAATCTGTGTGTGAATCCAGAAGACACTGGCAGAGTATTAAATGGGTACTTCATATCTGTCCTTGCTCAGGAGGAGGATGCAAGTAGAGAATTTGGGAAGGTGGGCTGTGAAATTCCTAAATAGACTGATGTAGAGAGTGAGGAAGTATTGGAGGGTTTGGCAAGCTTAAAAGTGGTCAAATCCCCAAGTCCAGATGAATTGTTTCCTTACCTGCTGCTGTCGGAGATGAGGGAGGAGTTTTTAATCCCTCTCTGGCCACATGCAAGGTGCCAGAGGACTGGAAAGCAGCTAATGTGGTTCCACTTTACAAGAAGCATGGTAGAGATAAACCAGCAACTTACAGACCGGTTGCTCTCATGTCAGTAGTAGGGAAACTATTGGAGAAAATTCCGAAGAAATAATTTCCATTTGGAGATGCAAGGTTTGACTGGAGACAGTCAGTGTGGCTTTATCAGCCAGAGGTCATAGTGAAAGATTCTAGTGGAAGTATTTTTGAGAAGACCAGGTGTGTAGATGAGGGTAGTGCAGTCGATGTAGTTTGCATGGATTTCAGCAAAGCTTTTGACAAGGTCTGGTATGGGAGACTTGTAAAGAAGGTAAAATGGAAACTTGGCTTAGTGGCAGGAGACAAGAGGGTGGTGGTAGAAAGCCTTTTGGTAGAAGCCAGTGTGCAGTGGTGTACCACACATATCAGTCCTGAGTCCCATATTCTTCATGATTTATATATATAAATGAGAATATGGGGTGGGGGGGCACAGATATTATAAGTAAGTTTGCAGTTGACAAACAGTGGCCAGGTAGTTAATACTGAGGAAGGTCTTGGGTTCCAGGAGGATAGAGGCAGATTGGTCAGATGAAAATTAACCATTATGTGTGTGAGGTGATGCACTTTGGATGAAGTATCAAGGGAGTACTCAATGAATGGTAGGGCATGAAGATGCTCAGAGGAATCTTTGGTTGCTTGTTACAGGTCCCTGAAGATGACAGTACAGGTTAATGCACTCCCTCCCCAACACCAACACTCAGTAGTAGCAGTGTGTACTACTTACAAAATGCACTGCAGAAATTCACCAAAGATCCTGAGACAGCACCTTCCAAACCCACAACCACGTCCCTGTAAGACAAGGGCAGCAAATTCATGGGAACACCACCACCTTCAAGTTTCCCTTCAAGCCAAACACTATCCTGATTTGGAAATACATCACCATTCCTTCACTGTCATTGAGTTAAAATCCTGGAATTCCCTCCCTAATGGCATTGTGGGTCAACCCACAGCATGTGGACTGCAGCAGTTCAAGAAGACGGCTCAGTACCATCTCAAGGGCAACGAGGAACAGGCAATAAATGCTAGCTAACCAGCAATGTCCACATTCTATAAATAGATTCTTAAAAAGTAGTTAAGGTGGCACATCGAGGCAAACTTCCTATCAGCCGTGGCATAGATTTAAGAGCAGAGATCTGTACAGAATAATGATTAGGCCACAACTGAAGTACTGTCTACCATTCTGGTCACCACTATAGGAAAGACATGATTATACTGGAGGGGTGTGGAGAAGATTCACCAGGACTTTGTCTGGGATGAAGCAGTTTAGTGATGAGAGGTTGGATAAGGATTGTTTTCCTTGGAGCAGAGATTGTTGAGCAGGATTGAGGGGCAGCGTGAAAAGAAAGCAGCTGAAGGGTCTGTTAGAAGGGGGTGCACTTTTAAGGTGAAAGGCAGGAGGTTCAGAAGGGATCGGAGGAAAATTTCTTTCACCTAGAGAGTGGTAGGATCTGGAGTGCACTAACTAGGAGGGTAATTGAGGCAGGAAATCTCAACCTTTTAAAAAGTACTTCAATGAGCAAATGAAATGTAACAACATTCAAGACTATGGGCCTCGTGCGGGAAAATGGGACAAATGTAGATTTAGCATAATTTTGGTGATACAGACTTAATGTGTTGAAGGGCATCTTCTGTACTCTGATTCTATGAAGATGTCATGTCAGAGGAAATCTGCCTCCTCTGTCCAACAACCTAATAGTCCAGCAAGTAAATAAGGGCTCATCAAACTGGTGAAGTCCCTTTAATCATTAATTAAAGGCTTTGCTTTTAATAGTACAAAGTGCTCCACCATTTCCAATACACAAGATATTACATAGAACACAAAATGTACACAGACTAAACAGCATTAAAACAGATTATAATTACAATAGTGTTGTCACCTTTTTGGTGTTCAAGTTTTTAAGACCTTATATATATATATAATTTTTACATTATAATCACCAGAAATACCATCATTAGAAATTACAAGATACTGACCATGTAAATACAGCTACTGGTTGTGGGGGGAGGAGGGCAGGGAGTTTATTATTTATTTAAACAAGAAGCAAATAAGGGCACAGAAATTCAAACCAGGTTAAGGACTATTTGCTACCACCAGCTGCAATCAGTTAAATACTACGTGTCACAAAGCCAGGATTGTTTTAATGTGTGGAAGCAGTACAGTCAAACTGCTTCAACTGTAGACAGTACCTATACAACTACAGGCATTGGTACAAGTATACAGGCAAAGTGCTACAGTTGTAGTCAGCACCTATAAAACTATAGGCACCAGTACAGGTGTACAGTCAGAAGTATTTTCAAACTGAAGATGTACATGTGTAGTTAAACTGCTTCAACTGTAGACAGTACCTACACAGGCACCAGTACAGGTGTATGGACAAATTGCTACAATTGCAGGTAGCACCTATACAACCACAGGCACCAGTATTCAAATTGCTTCAATTGCAGACAGTACCTGTACAACTACAGGCATCAGTACAAGTGTACAATCAAACTGCTCCAGTTGTCGTCAGTACCAATACAACTATAGGCACCAGTACAGGTGTACAGTCAGAAGTATTTTCAAACTGAAGATGTACAGTTGATATCTGTGCAGGCAATATCTGTGCAGGCAGACTACTAGAGGTACCAACTTGGATGCACAGTCAGAAGAGTAATGTCAGACCATCACAGGTCCTATACAGGTACCAATACAAAATGGGTTACACTAAAACCAGAACGCCAAAGAGACATACAATTAAAACTATGATTAGCATAGGTAAGTGGCTGGATTGCTACCTGTACAGGTGAAGTGATACAGTCAGATCCACTGTAAGCAGTGGTACAGGTTCTAGTGCAGCATACAGGAGACCAGCACAGTTTCATAGTCAGACTTTCACAGCTACCAGTGCAGGTATATTATCAGACCAAAAACTACTAATGCATCATACATGTCTTACAGAATTACCTTGAGTTTCTTCAGAAGGAGATACTTTCTAAAGTTTAACTAGCTACCAGTAACTCATGACTGTTACTGTCTGTATTTGGTAGGGAGTGCCCTGATGAGTGTACTAATATATATGTTTTTTTTAAATACAAGCCAGGACACCTGTTCAATGTGTAATGATTATAACAGCCTTTAGTTTATAAAAAAAACCATTACAGGTGTTGGAATCATCAATTTGAGAGCCTTAGCCTCACAGGTTTGATTCGCTATGAGTGAATAACCACAGCCAGAGACAAACAAATACTTTTAACTATTGATTATCAGAGAAATCACTATTACTGCAGTTTAATGTGTTCTGTAAACTGAGATGTTCACTTTCACACACGCATTCTTCCCACTTCCCCTATCCAATCGGAAATGAAACCCTTCTTTTGGATTAGGTTTCAGTTGAGCCCAGCTCTAAACTTTTCCACTTTCTGACTGAGGTAAATCCGAGACCAGGTCAGATATCTCTTCAGCAAGGGGGTTTTGCAAATCTTGCTGGGCTGCCAATATCTCTGTGCACCATTCAGTCCTGGGAAGGAGGAAGGTGGAGTGAGGCAGGGAGGCGCATGGACAGTGAAGGAAGTGGCTGTGACAATCATCCACCAGACTGGCTGGGGACAGACCGCAACACAAGACCCCAACCATGGTGAGGGCTGGAATGGAGTGTGGGTGGCAGGTTAGCCGGAGCATTGTCTAAAAGGTCTGCTGGTGTAATCCTTATGTCTGAAGAATGGTAAGCCAGAACCCTAGACGAATACATTGAGAAAGTCTGTACAGTTAGAGAATTTGAGTTCACTTCAGGAAATGACAGGAGTAAATGTGCCCACAAGACTTTGGATTATCATAAATGCAAAAGTGGTCCATAATGTCCTTCAGGGACAGAAATATGCCACCACTATTGGTCTGGCCTTGTGACTCCAGTCCAACTCCAATGAAGTTGGCTCTCAACTGTTCTCTGAAATGGCTGAGCAAAACATTCAGTTGCTTTCAACCAGTTCTCCTCTCCCCCTGACTGGCAATAAATGACTGGCACTGCCAGTGATGCTGCTGAAATTGGTTTTTAAAAAAATAGATGCACTCTTACTGGGTAAAAAGGGAGCTGCTTGAGTACAAAGGCAGGTCAGAAATTGCAGCACATGTCTATGTCACCTGTGGAACTTGGCGACTAAAGGGATCAATGGGTATAGGGAGAAGTGGGAACAGTGCTGTATTATCAGCCTTGATCCGATGGAATGGCAGAGCAAGCTTGAAGGGGTGAATTGCTGACTCCTGCTCCTATCTTCTACGTGTCAGACAAGTAGATCAGAATATGACACAAATTCTTCCTCCCTCGTTCCTCTCCACCACCCATGCCCCACTCCTGGCAGCTGGCTATCGGGTCACGAAAAGTTCTGGGAACAGTAGGGGAGTGGCATCATTACAGGTAAAATGCCACAGTGACCCTGCTCTGTCTACAGAAACCAGTTAAGATATGATCTTCCCTGGGTAGCATGGCTTACTGTTATGGGCTTCAGCTACTACGCCTGGGCCGGGAATATAAGATAACGTGAAGATTACGAGTTGATTTATAAGTTAGCTAGAGTGAGGTGAGGATTGTCTAGGAACAGAGGAGTAAACAACTCCAGTCTAGTAATGGGCAGGTAGGGAAGGAGGGGGTAGGGTGTGACAGCTTTACTGTTGAAGTAGACATGAGCTACTTGACCTGGCTGGCACCTCTCCATGCCAGCTGTCAGGAGTCACTGCCCCGGAGCCGCAGGCACTGCCCGGTTTTCTCTGCCGCGGTGCCCGGTGTACTGAGCCGTTGTGATTCCTCGCGGTTTTGCTGCTGGCCCGCCGGCTGAGGCGCAGCGCTGACCGCTCTCCTCGCTGCCTGGCCGCCAGGGCCCCGGGGAAGCAGGGAACCGGCCTCTCCGCCCGGCGCTGCCTCCTCGAGCGCCCCGCGGGCCGGGTCTTCCGGTGTCGGACGGCGCCCGACGCAAAGTCCCTGCGTTCCCGCAGGCTTGGCCCCCTGCAGGGCTGCTCGGGCCTGCACCGCACAGCAGGCCTTTCCTTGGCACCGGCTCCCATCGGCAGGACGCTAATCGGGGGGCCTAGAGTCAGGCTAGTTCTGTCGGTCAGCGAGTCCTCCCGCGTGTCCTGCGTCAGTTCTGAGGCGGCGCCATATTGGTGGTGGGCTCGCGAGCCCTGATAGTCGCCACGGTTCTCCTTGTCATCACCACCGTCTCCCTGCGCGCCGTCGAACGAGTTCCCAGTCCATTTGGAGTGACCGTTGGCCCCGCTCTCTTCATCCGCCGGCGCGCTCAGGTCGCGCAGGAACACCACGATGACCGTTATGTTGTCGCTCGAGCCCGCGTCCCGGGCTGACGCCACGAGCTTGTGAGCCACCATGCTGCTGTCGCCGTTGTTCTCCTTGAGGTGGTCGGACACTACCCTGACCGCCTCCTCGGGCTCCATGGTGTCGTAGAAACCATCGCAGGCGAGGATGAGGTAGTCTTCGGTGCCGTCCAGCACGGTGGAGTCGCTGTCCGCCTCGCCGCAGATGTACGGCTTGTGCTCGGCATCGCCTGGGGATGAGGAGGTGGGCGAAAATTTTTAAAAAAGTTAGACACAGAAACCCTGAGAGAGAGAAAGGTTTGTATTTGGGACGGCTCTCCCTCAGGTTAACAGGAGAAATGGAGAGAACATCGGAAATAGGACCAGAAAACCATCAGGGGATTTCCTCAGCCCTCCCAACTCCACCACTCAATCAGATCTTGGCTGGTCATCCACCTGAATTCCAGATTTCCACAGTAGCCTTCACATCCAGCACCAGAGGAGCAGAAATTCAATATTGGGAAGACTGAAGCTATTGTTTCCAACCCCTCTGCCCCAGCCTGTCCAAACTCAGTTCCCTAATTGCCAACTCCATTCCTCTTCCAGGCTCTAGGCTCATCTGAAAGAGTTGCTATTTTCTTCTCTTCCCCCACCCGCCCCCAATCTCCAATCGTCTGTGGCTGAAACCCTCACTCATGTCTTGGTTACCCCTCAACTTTCACTATGTAAATGTCCTCCTGACTGGTCTCCCATGCTCCACTCTTCATAGATGCCAAATCATCCAGAATTCGCAGCAAGACCTTAACCATATGCTTACTGATGGACATTGGCTCCTGGTCAAGCAGTTCCTTGTTTTAAAATTTTTGTTCTGTTTTACGAATCCTTCCAAGGCCTCTCCCTTCTTCACCACTGTAATCCTCCAACCCCCTCCACCATCTGAGGTATCTGCCTCTTCAGCATCCCCAAATTTAATTGCTCTTCCATTGGTGGCTGTGCCTTTGCCTTGTCCTTGAGCTCTGGGATTCCTTCCCTATACCTCTCTCCCTCTAGGCCTTGATGTTCTGCTTTGATGCTCTCTTACTTCTTTGCCCAAGGTCCTCTATGCTAAATCCCAATGGAGGGATTGTCTTTTGAGCAAAGGTCAAAACGGTTGGGACTGTACTCATTGGAGTTTAGAAGAATGAGAGGTGATTTCATTGAAACATTTGGGATTCTTAAGGGTAGATGACACAGTAAATGCTACGAGGATGCTCCCACCTCATGGGAGAGTCTAGGACCAGAGAGCATAGTCTCAGAATAAAGGGGCACCAATTTACGACTGAGATGAGCAGGAATTTGTTCTTTCAAGAGGGTTGTCAGTTTTGCCATGATCCTGTTGAATGTCACAGCAGGCTTGAGGGGCTGAATGGCCTACCCTTTTCATATTTCTTATGGTCTTAGACCTCCTGCTCAGGAACATTGTGTTTTATAATATTCCTGCGAAATGCCTTGGGAGACCTTCTGTTAAAGTCACTTTTTAAATATGATTCTCTCAAACCAAAATTCAGATTTAAATTTACTCAATGACTGAACATTACAACCCTCTATGGTAGAGCATTTCTAAGATTCACAATCCTTTAAGTGAGTGAACTTCTCCTCAGCCCAGTCCTAAATAACAGAGTCCTTATCTTGCTGCCCAGTTCTAGACTGTCCTGCAGGTAGAATCAACCTCTCACCCTTTGACCTGTTGAGGCCTCCCAGAGCATTCTATATTTTCAATGAGTTCACTTCTCATTCTTCCAAACTGCAGGGGACATCATTCTGCTCAACAGGATGCAGCAGGAGCAGTGACCACAGTGTCTGAGGTGCAAAGGGTCCCAGGTGTACACACAGCCAGCTTTCATGACCCTTGATGTCCTAAAGTGCTTTACAGCCAATGAAGCACTTTCTCTGAAACTGTAATTGCAGTAAAGCAGTGCATAGCAAACTCCCACAAAGAGCACTGTGACTTCCTTAGGTGCAGTCTAATATTTTATCTTTGTTTAATGTCTCGTTTGGGAAAAATAGCACCTCCAACGATGCAGCAGTCTCTCAGCTTGGCACTGAGAATGTTGGCCTGAATATTGGACTCAAACCCACATACTTTCTGGCTCAGTGCTATGGCTGATGCCACGTTAATAGATCACAAGCGGATTGAAAAGCAAACTGAGTTTAGGTTTCAGTTGCTGTCTAGTGATAATCCACAGGGTTTGGATACGAAACATTCACAATCGTGTAACATGTGTGTTCACCCCTTGTCTATCTTATCCAAATCAGATGTGGGAACTTAAGGCGGGCAGGCTGGCAAAGTTTCCTGCATTAAGTTAAAATCTAGGAATCCCAAGTGGACCATGTGTACAAACTGAATATTCCTGACCACTACTGGACAGAGCCAGAGTGAATGACTGGATTACAGGAAGCACTGGAAGCACTTCTGATTTCTATATTTTTAAGAAGGATATAGAGGCACTGCAGGAAGAGACCAAAAGTTTTGAGGATGATCCAAAAGGTTATGCTATCAGGAAAGATTGAAAAGGCACCTTCCTCTCGAATGATCTGAGAGGTATTTAAAATGTAAGGGGTTTAAGAGGATATTTGATACAAGAGACCTAGAGAAGATGCTTCCACTTCTGGGGGAGACTATCACTCAGGGATGGGAGAGAAACAATAGTCATAAATAAATCCAGTTGAGAATAATAGAATGACTTCTTTACCAAGAGAGTGAAGAGAATGTAGAACTCGCACCCACAGGGTTACGTATTAAGAGAAATTTGGGAAACTCATGAGTTTGAAGGGAGCAGAATGCTAAGCTGATGGATGAAAGAGATATGTGTGGAGCATACAGACTGAGATGGACTAGTCAGGTCAATTAGTCTGTTTTTGTGTTCTCTAAGGAATAAGAGTCCAGCCACAGTCTCTCGGTGGTGTGTCGAGACGGGCAACAGGGATGAGGCTGAAAATATAATCAGAGCCAGTTTCCTGATTTAAAAACCTCACCGATGGCTCTGGAGACAGAAAGGCTTCCATTAACTCGCCAAGCCCCGAACCACACCACACAGCCTCCGAGCGCTTCAATTCGCTGCTTTTCATCCTGAGGGAGCAAAAGGGAAGAACGAGTTGGAAAAAATTACACACATCAACTCAACTGAGATATTTGGTATAGCCTAATCTTGTGATAGACCATCCATCATTGGGTCCACACTCAGGTGTAAAGTGCACATTGAGACGTGCACTCAGAAGGAAGCCACCTCATTGTATCTGTGTGGAGGATGAAAATTCTGCTTCACCAGAGCAAATATAACAGCAAATAGACAACTATTTTAAAACAAGATTTCTAATGTCCAATTTTTAACCTCAAAGAATTATTACAGTCAGTAGAAGGCCACTCAGCCTACCATCTCTGTGCTGGCTGTCCTTGGGGCAATTCACATCATGCCATCTCCTGTACACTCTTCCTTTTCAAATAACGGTCTTATTCCCTTTTGAATACATTAATTGACCCTGTCTCTATCACACTGTCAGGCAGTGTATTCCAGATCCTAACCACTCACTGTGTGCAAAAGTTTTTTCTTACCTTCCCTTTGCTTCTTTTGCAAACCGCTTTAAATATGTGACATCTTGTATAACAAAGAACAACACAGCACAGGAATAGGCCCTTCAGCCCTCCAAATCTGCGTCAACACATTTTGCCCTTCCATATTAAAACTGTCTTCACTTACAGGATCCATATTCGTCTTTTCCCATCCTATTCATGTATTCGTCCAACTGCTTCTTGATTGCTGCTATTGTGTCTGCTTCCACCACCTCCTCTGTCTTCGCATCCAGGCACTACCCTCTGTGTGAAAAATGTGCCTCGCACAGCTCTTTTAAACTACCCACCCCCAACCTTGAACCTGTGTCCCCTAGTAATTGACCCCTCCACTCTGGGCAAAAGCCTCATACTTTCTACTCCATCCATGCCATTCACAATCTTATAAACTTATATCAGGTTGCTTCTCATCCTCTTGTGTTCCAGCGAAAACAAACTCAGTCTGTCCAACCTTTCTTCATAGGTAAAATCCCCCATACCAGGCAACATCCTGGTAAACCTTTTCTGTACCCGCTCCAAAGCATTCACATCCTTGTGCTAGTGTGGTGACCAGAACTGTTCACACTATTCCAAGTGTGGCCTAACTGCAGTTCTGTAAAGCTACAGCATAATTTGTCTATCTTTATACTCAGTGCCCCTTCCAATGAAGGCAAACATGCCATAGGCTTTTTTTACTACTTTATCTGCCTGCGCTGCCACCTTCAGTGATCTATGGACCTGCACACCTGGATGCCTCTGCATATCAAATACTGCTAAGGGTTCTGCCATTCACTATATAATTAACCCCGTACTTGTCTTTCCAAAATACAACACAACAGTCCGGATTAAACTCCATCTGCCATTTTTCTGCCCATGCCTCCAACTAATCCATATCCTGCTGTATTCTCTCACAATCCTCCTCACTATCTGCAACCCAACCAACCGTTGTATCATCTGCAAACTTAGTAATTAGACCAGCTGTGTTTTCCTCCATTTATGTCGATCATGAACAGCAAAGCACCTTGCACTGGTCCCTGTGGAACAGCACTCGTCACAGCCCTCCATTCCAAAAAGAATCCTTCCACCGCTACCCTCTGTCTCCTGTGAATAAGCCAGTTCTGTATCCATCTTGAGCTCACTCCTGGTACCATGTGACTTCACTTTTTGTACCAGTCTGCCATAAGGGAACTTGTCAAAAGCTTTACTGAAGTCCGTGTAGACAACATCAGCCATTTTCCCTCATCTGTCATCTTCGTCACCTCCTCAAAAAACTTGATCAAGTTTGTGAGGCACAGCCTCTCCCACACAAAACAATGCTGTTATCGCTGATCAGTCCATTTGCTTCTAAATGCTTATAGATCTTGTCCCTGAGAATCTTTTCCAATAATTTCCCTACCACTGAAGTGAGGCTGACAGGCCTGTAAGTTCCTGAATTATCCCTGTTACCCTTTTTAAACAATGGGATAACATTAGCTATTTTCCAGTCTGCTGGGACCTTACCTGTGGCCAAAGAGGATACAAAGATGTCTGACAATGCTCCAACAATTTGTTCTCTTGCCTCCCTCAATATTCTGGGAATAGATCCCATTAGGACCTGGGGACTTATGTATCATAATACTTTTTAAGATGCACAACACTTCTTCCTTTTAAATGGAACTTGGCTTAGAAATTCAACACCCCCTTCCCTGAAATCATCCTCTGCTAATTCCTTCTCTTTGCTGAATACTGATACACAATACTTTTTTAAGACCTCACCTATCTCTCTGGTTCCACACATACATTCCCTCCTTTGTCCTTGAATGGGTCAACCCCCTTCTCTGGCTACCCTCTTTCTTTTTATATATGTATAAAAAACCTTGGGATTCTCCTTAATCCTTTTTGCTAATGACTTTTCATGACCCCTTTTAGCCCATTTAATTCCTCGCTTAAATTCTTTCCTACTTTCCTGATATACTTTAAGGGCTTTGTCAGTTCCCATCCTACTAGACTTGATGTTGATTAGGTTTTGGTCTTTTTATGAGTAGGAACAGTTTCTCCATATCCATTCAGTCCAGCCCCTCATGATGTTGAAAACTTCTGTCAAGTTTCCTCTTAGCCTTCTCTTCTCCAAGGAAAATAATCCCAACTTTCTCCAAACTATCCTTAGAACTGATGCTTCTCATCCCTGGAACGATTCTGATCAACCTGTTCTGCACTCTGTCCAATGAATTCATGTACTTCCTAAAGTGCAGCACCCAAAACAGGATGCAGTACTCCAGCTGCTGCTGAACTTGTGTCTAATAAAAATCCCATATACCTTCCTTGATCTTGTACTTTCTGCCCTAGGATCTTGTATGATTTATGAACTACACTCTCCACCTCTCCTGTCACCTTCAATTACTTATTCATCCAGGTCTCTCTCTTTTGCAATCCCTTTAGCCTTTACTTTGTCTCTCCATATTCTTTCAATCAAGACCTTTCCTTGATTCACAAGGCCTAAATAAACCTTCACGAACCATGTACATCCTAAACACAAACAATTCTTTATGCTGTAAATCCGTATCACCCATTATAATGGGAACTGCCAGACATTGCAGTACCACCACTGACAGGAGGATCTAATTAAGAAGGAATTAAGTACCATCACCATCATTAAAGAAGTAGCATTAGACAAACTAATGTGGTTAAAGACAGATAAGTCCCTTGCCCCTAATTGCTTGCAGCCTAGGATCCTAACAGAGATAGCTACAGACAACATAGAACCATAAAGTAGAGAACAGACCCTTTGGCCTGTCAAGTCTGTACTGCCAAAAATAGGCTACTACTTACACTTGTCCCACTTGGCTGCACTAGGCCCATAGTCTTGAATGTTATGACATTTTGAGGGGTTATCCGAGATCCGAGTACTTTTAAAGGTTGTGAGGTTTCCCGCCTCAATTACCCTCTCAAGCAGAGCATTACAGACAACTATCGTCCTCTGGGTGAAAAAGGTTTTCTCAAGTTCCCTCTAAACCTCCTGCCTTTCACTTATAATTTATGTCCCCTCGTTATCGAGCCCTCATCTAAAGGGAACAGCTGTTTTCTATCCACCCTGTCCATGTATAGACCTCTCAGGTTCCCCCTGTCAATCTTCTCTTCTTCCCAGAAAAAACCCAAACTTATCCAGCTTCTTTTCAGAGCTGAAGTACTCCTTCCCAGACAACATCCTGCACCCCCTCTCCCACAGTGCATTCACATCCTTCTCTATAGTGCAGTGACCAGAACTGCACACAGGTCCGCAGCTGTGGCCCAACTGACATTCTGTACAGCTCCAGCATAATCTCTCTGCTCTTGTAATCTATGCCATGACTCATGAAGACAAGCAACCCATATGTCTTCTTAACACCCTGTTGACCTGTGCTACCACCTTCAGGGATCTGTGGAGAAGCACCCCAAGATCCCTCTGTTCCCCTGAGCTTCTTAGTGTCCTGCCATTCATTGAGCACTTTCTTGTTACGTCTTCTAAAGTGTATCACCTCATACTTAGGGTTAAATTCCAACTGCCCAGCTGAGCAATCTGTTTATATCTTTCTGCAACCTAACACTTCCTCTTCACTGTCAACCACCTGGCCAACCTTTGTGTCATCCACAAACTTACTTATCGCTGCCCCTCCCCACATTCATCTACGTCATTCATGAATATTACAAACAATAAGGTACCCAGCACTGATCCCTGTGATGCACCACTGCACACCAGGCTCCAGTCACACAAACAGCCTTTACCACTTTGTCTTATATCACTAAGCCAGTTTTGGATCCATCTTGTAAGTTATCATGTATCCCATGAGCTTTTATCTCCTTTATCAGTCTCCCATGTGGAACCTTGTCAAAGGCCTTGCTGAAATCCATATAAAGTACATAAACTGCCTTACGCTCATCCAAACACTTGGTCATTTCCTCAAAAAATTCCACCAGATTTGTTATGTATGACCTCTCCCTGACAAAGTAATGCTGACTATTCCTGATCAAACCATGCCCTCTAAACAGAAATTAATCTTCTCCTTCACTATTTCCTCCAGTAGTTTCCCTACCACTGAGGTTAGACTCACTGGTCTACAGTTCCTATGTTAATCTCTAAAATGGAACCATATTGGCTGTCATGCAGTCCTTTGGCACCTCCCTTGTGGCCAGAAATGATTTAATAATTTGGGTCAGGGCCCCAGATAGTGCATGCATTAGTTGTAATTTTCCAAAAATTCTTGGATTCTGGAGAATTGTCAGAGGATTAAAAATTTCCAATGTGACACCCATATTCAAAAAAGGAGACAGCCAAAAAGCAGGACAATTAACCTAATATCTACTGTTGGAATCAATTTTTAAGGAAGTAATAGCAAATTTTGAAAAGCATAATCTAATCAAGCATATTCAACATGGCTTCATGAGAGGGTAATCTCAACCAGAATGGATGGAGGGGAACCGGTAGATATGTTGTATATGGACTTTCAGAAGGCATTCAACAAGATACCTCAGAAAAGGTTAAGTCATGAGATAAGAGCTCATGGCGTTGAAGGTAGTATGATCAGTGGGGTCCCACAGGGATCAGTCTTGGGACCGCATCTGTTTGCACATACTTTAATAAGTTGGAGGAAGGAAGTAAATGTACTGTAGTCAAATTTGCAGGTGACCCAAGAAATAAGTGAAAGGCAAGTTGTAAGAGGTATGCAAACAGCATACAGAGAGATATTGATAGTGTCAGTAAGTGGCCAAAAAGTTGACAAACAATGTATAATGTGGGAAAATGTGAATTTGTTCATTTTGGGAGGGAGAACAAAAGAATAGGGTATTATTTAAATGGGGAAAACTGCAGAAAGCTGCAATACAAAGAGATTTGGGGGTCATTTGTGCACACAATGCAGAAAGCTAGCACCAGGTGTAGCAGGAAATCAGGAAGGCTAATGGAAGGTTGGCCCTTATTTCAAGTGGGTTGGAGTATGAGCTGGGAAGTCTTCCTGCAACTGTACAAGGTGCTAGTGAGACCACATCTGAAGTACTATGAGCAGTTTTTGGTCCCTTTAAGGAAAGATACTATTTCATTGGAGGCTGTTCAAAGCTGGTTGACTAGGATGATCCCTGTCATGGTGGGATTGTCTTATGAGCAAAGGCTAAACAGATAGGGACTCTACGGACTGGAATTTAGAAGAGTGAGAGGTGATCTCATTGAAACATATGGGATTTTTGATGGCCTTGACAGGATAAATGCTGAGAAGATGTTTCCCCTCATGGGAGAGTCTAGGACCAGAGGGCATAGTTTCAGAATAAAGGTACACCAATTTAAGACTGAGATGAAGAGGAATTCCTTCTTCAGAGGGTTGCAAGTCTTTGGAACTCCTTGCTACAGAGAACTATGGGGGCAGAGTCTTTGTGTGTATTTAAAGCTGAGATAGACAGATTCTTGATCAATCAGGGAATCAAGAGTTATGGGGAAGGGGCAGAAAAGTGGACATGAGGAGTGTCAGATCAGCCATGATCCTATTGAATGGCAGAACTGACTTAATGGACTGAATGGTCTACTCCTGTTCCTATTTCTTATGATCTAATTACAGTGTGATAAGTTTACATAGGGAATGACCATTTATAAATGGGCTAATCAGAACTTATAACAGAGATGTAAAGACAAGATTTATGACTTCAAATAAGGCATGAATTAAATCTAGTCTTCTGACTGAATTCTCTTTCCACTAACCCACTCCAAACCAAGACTTCAGTTGGTCTTGACACCCCTCGTTCTGGAAACTTCCAGGGCTAAATCTGGACTGTGTATTTGGAAACCTTGACAACTCAAGTTGGAATCAATGTTTTAATTATAAACATGTTAGCATCTTCAGCCAGAGTAAAGTAAGTTAGATGTCCATGGCAACGTGCAGAGCCTTAATGAGACGTCTGCTTTAGAAACAGTTCAGGTAAGGATTGAAAGACTCCTGGAATGAAGGAATTGTCTTATGAGGAAAGATTGAGTGGGTTGGGCCTATACTTGGAGTTTAGAAGAGGATCTTAAAGGTGAGGTTTGACAAGGTGGATGCTGAAAGAATGTTTTGTCTCACAGGGGGATCTAGAACTAGAGGTTATTGCTTAATGATGAGGGGTCTCCCATTTAAGACAGAGTTGAGGAGGAATTTATCTTTTCAAAGAGTTGTTAGTGTTTGGAATTCACTTCCCCAGACAATATTGGAGACTGGGTCATTGAATGTATTCAAGACCAAGTCGGACAGATTATTGATTATGAAGGGAGCTGAGGGTAGTGGGAGACAGGCACGAAGTGGAGTTAGGGCCACAATCAGATCAAAAATGACCTTATTTGATGGCAGAGCGTGCTCGAGGGACTGAATGGCCTGCCCCTAATTCATATGATCCTGTGTGGCAGATGTTCCTGTCAGTGCTGCCCTCCTCGTGTTTACTGTATAATTAGCAAGTCAGTATCTCTCAGTAGAGCATCAACCCTAAGGGTATCAATACTGTTAGTCTCAGCTTGCTCGAGCAATAAAAATAACTGCAATGTCAGCTGACCAGGACAGGGGTGATAATCCACTCCCATCTGAGAGGTCAAACAGGGTTAACATCTGGTCTGAGAGATGGCTACTGTATGTATTCCCTCAGTACTCTAGACTCTGAGGCAGATCGTAACCCCACCATCTCCTTCCTCAGGCACTATCCAAGGAGGGCACGTAGCCCCTGTGCCCAAGACAAATGACCAACGCTTTGAGATCACTGACCAATTACCTCTCTGTCAGGTTTGTGAGGTTTCATCAGTTCCACTGCCTGGCCCTTCCGCACCAACATCACTTGGGAATCACCCAGCCAGGCTACATGCAGCATGTTCCCTCGCATAAAGGTCACCACACCAGTCGTTCCACATCGCAGGTTCTAAAAGCAATAGAATGAGAAGAACGTATCTTTGTATTTGTGCTTTATTTATACCCTGGCCCAGATCCTCATGTGTTTGTGTGTCTCTCTCTCTCTTGCTATGTGGTGGGATTGGGGGGAGCTTCCTTCAGGCAAACTTCCCCTTTACTGTCCTAACAAATGTATCATTGTGTTCTGTATAGAATAATACAGCACAGAAGGAGCCCATACTGTTGATGTCACCTCTTTGGAAAGTAAAGTAGCCACAGTCTTAACCTGGCTTTTGGACTGCTGTCTCTTTAGAGAGAGGGTAATGCTTTAATCTGAGGGTCACCGTGCCTCAGACAAGGGAAGTGAGGTTGGGAAGGAGAATCCTTCATGGTAACTTAAGCCAGTCTAGGAATTGAACCCACACTGCTGCTATTGCCTCTACATTACAAGCTGGCTGGCTGGCCAACTGAGTTAAACATCCCTCTCTGGGAGAGCTGAATAGTTAATCTCCTACTCTTCCTTTCCTCAACCTGTTGCTATGCCAGTGGCAATGAGCAGAAGTACAGCAGCTGAGGGAAAATTCAGACTAGAGCTAGGAGAGAGAGAGAAGGTATGGAGGTGTTTGCTCCTTTATGAATGGAAACCAACAGTGAATGTAAAGAGCTCCATTTCTTACCTGCATCTACGTTTAAGTGAAATAGTGGTCAGTGCAAATTGTAGGGGACTTAAGTTTCTTACAGTGGATAGTTGGGGATAATTCTCCATTAAGAAGGACAAGGGCAGCAGATACATGGGAACCATCGCCTGCAAGTTCCCCTCTAAACCATTCATCAAGCTGACTTGGAAATGTATCATCGTTTCTTCACTGTTGCTGGGTCAAAATCCTGTAACTCCCTTGTCAACTGCTTCATAGGTGTCCCTACACCCCAAGGACTGCAGTGGTTCAAGAAGACAGCTCACTACCACTTTCTCAAGGGGCAATTAGGGAGACAGCCAATAATTGCTGGCCCAGCCAGTGGCACTCACATCCAGTGAATAAGTTTCAAAAAGAAGCAGAGAAGGTCGTAGGGAAGTCTAATAAATCAGTCAAAATGATGAAGGGTTTCAATGAAGAACTAAGCAGTGGTTAAAGATTTAAAACAATCAGAGAAACAGCAAGGATAGTGGATGGAGAATTTTCTTCACAGAGTTGTTAAGATTCCAATTCTATCACCTAAAAAGGTGATTGAATCAGATTCCACAGTAAATTTCAAGAGGCAATGTACGATGGAAGAGGATTCATTTGTCTGGTAATGGGTGGGGGAGAAGCTGGTGGTGTGGGATTTAATCTCTTCCAAAGAGCCAGTGGAAGTCTTGGGGGATAATGTACTTGCCTCTAAGCCAGACATGCTGGATTCAAGTCTTGCTCCAGGGATGAACAGCCAAGGAAGGTAACATGAAGAGGCTGAATAGGCAGGGGCTATTTTCCCTGGAGCATTGGAGGCTGAGGGGTGACCTAATAACGGGGCATAGAGGCGAATAGAGAAGGTCTTTTCCCCAGGGTAGGGAAGTCCAAAACAAGAGGGCATAAGTTTAAGGTGAGAGGGGAAAGATTCAGAAGGGACCTAAGGGGCAATGTTTCCACGCAGAGGGCCATGTGTGTATGGAATGAACTGCCAGAACAAGTGGTACAACATTTAAAAGGTATCTGCATGTGTATATGAATAGGAAGTGTTTAGAGGGATATGGTCCAAATGCTGGCAAATAGGACTAGATTAATTCAGGATATCTGGTCGGCATGAACGAGTTAGACTGAAGGGTCTGTTTTCCGAGCTATACATCTCTGTGACTCTGTGAACAAATAGGTCAAGTGTCAACATTCAAATAATTCTGACAGGCCAATGGTGAGAAGTTGGAGCAAAAATGTCTCCTGGTTAGACATAGCTCAATGTAGAGTAGAGTTCCTGTACATGTTGTGATAGGCTTACAGCCTTTTCCCTAAGTAACAGCTACAGAAACTAATGTAAATACATGTCTTGCCTGTTTCACAGTTCAGTAGGCATAGTGTTTCAAAGAGTCAGTACAGATAGGGCAGGCCAAATGACCTCATTTGGTGCTGCAAAATTCTCTTTAGCCCAGGGAGTGTTGTGTAGAATTTTCCGGTTGACCCGGGGTGGGTGGGAGATGATCACTCACCTCCCGGGCGGCCTTTTGAACAAACCGCTCATCCGTGAGGCGAAAGGCTCGACACAGGGCCTCAGCTGGGTCGTGCTGGAAGATCTCCTGTCGGACAAGGTTCACGTGGAGGTGGATGGAGGCATAGATTGCGGCATCCACTCCTCCATGTCCATCGAATACAGCGAAAAATGACTGCTCCTCCTGGTCCTGGTGAGAGAAGAAAAGGAAGTGCCAGAAAGGGGGAGAAGAAGCTGGCATTTCAGTAGCACTTGACCTGCTGCCAGGACCCTGCCAAACAATTGATAGCCAATAAAGCACTTCCTCTCTTTTGAATTGTGGTCTCTGTCAAGTAGGAAACAATCTGAGCACTGCAAGATCCCGCAAACAGCAATGCGATTAGTAAGCTAAGGTCATAATGAAGACTTAAAGGAGCTGTTTATTCACTGAGACAGCAGTTCAGTTCTGAATGGGAGTAGAATCATCGTCATAGAGGTCTACAGCCCTCAAAAAGACTCTTCGGCTCATCAAATCTGCACCAGTCCAAAACAACCACCTAACTATTCTAAGACAGCACAGTGTGGAGCTGGAGGAACACAGCAAGCCAGGCAGCATCAGAGGAGCAAGAAAGCTGACGTTTTCAGTCAGGACTCTTATTCAGAAATTAAGAAGGGTCCCGACCCAAAACATCAACTTTCCTGCTCCTCTGATGCTGCCTGGCTTGCTGTGTTCCTCCAGCTCCACATTGTATTGTCTCTGACTCCAGCATCTATGGTTCTTGCTATCTCTGCCTAACTATTCTAATCCCATTTTCCTGCACTTGGCCTGTAGCCTTGGCATTTGCAAATATATACCAAATTCAAAGAAATAGCAATTAACTGTGTGATCAAAGAAGACAAATTTGCAATGTTAATCTCAACAACTAGATAGCTCAAATCAGTTTACATCAATACTGTACCTTCCCAAAGGGAGCATGAGCCAATTAGAAATATGGATTAGCAATGAAAGATAGACATAGATATGGACTAGAGGGAGAGTGTCGCAGAGTAATGGAGGCTGTGAGGTGTCTTGACAGAGGGTATACTGAGGGAGGAGTCAGTAGAGCTGATTCTCAGTCCCTGTTGCCGGGACTGTGGGATTTTGAAGAAATGTCAGAAATGCAAGAGGTACCAGGTGTGACTGTCACTGCACACAGCCCAACATGGTCTCTGACCACCAGACTGTTCCCTCTTCCTCCTTCCTTCCCTCACTCTGCCCCACCACCACTTTCTCTCAGCTTCCCTCTGTCCTACCTCCACCACATTTATCATTCTCCTCAACTCAGTTCCTCCCACTCCCTAACATTTCTTTTTTCCCCTCTTTCCCTCAACTCATGCCTCTTCCTGCCTTCTGCCTTGTCATTCTCCCTCTTCCTCACCATCACCTGGGCCCATTGACTGCTTGGTTGGGGCCTACAATGTTCATTCAGGCTCATAGCTGTGACTTACCTCTAGATTGAAGAGAGTATTGAAGTCTGGCAGACAGACATGTTTGTCCTCCATCTTTCTGCGCATGTTTTTGATGGCGTGAATGGACGTTTCAAAATAGGGATGAGTTCTTCGTGTCAATGGCAAGTCTTTCACCCAGCTGCAGCAGATCTCGTGGAGTTTGGTGAACACCATTCGGGACAGCCTTGTTGAGTCAAACTCTGGAAATGTATAAAATCAATCCCTTATTCAACCCACAGACAGCAGAGGAAAAATCAAATCAAAGGAAATTACTGCAGTGGCTGGAAATCTGAAATAAAAACAGAGATTGCTGGAGAAACTCAACAAGTCTGACAGCATTTGTGGAGAGAGAAACAGAGTTAACACTTCAAGTCAAAATAATTCTTCAAACTGCAAAAGCAAATCTGTTTGAATTGCGATGTCCCTGAACAAATCAATTAGAAGAAGAACTAGACCATTTGGCCCTTCGAGCCTGTTCGACCATTGGATAAGATCATGGCTTATTTGATTATGGCTCAGGCATTGAGTACATTAGCTTTCTGCATGTTAGAAAACTGAAGGGATGTGATCTGATTTATCACCAGAAAAAACCTGGGGAGAAAAGGTGAAAAAAAAACAAAAATCTGCAGCCCCTGGCAGGTGAAAAATCTAAGCATCAAGTGTTTTGGATTTGAGATTGGAATTTGAGGGAAATAGTCCCTCATTAATAATACACTGATGACTTCTTTAAAGATTGCAAAAATTTTACCAACCAGACGACAAGGTTGACATTGATGCTTTCTTTGGATATTTTAAAGATTTTTATGGCTTTTTAATTTTGTTTTATATCATTAATAAATTGTGTAGTTTTAAGAGAGTTTTACTGCTAAGTTTTCTCTTAATAGTTTTAGTCAATAAAGTTTGGCTGATTGTGGCCTAAAATCCAGATTTCTGCCTCTTCCTACCTCTCCCTGATAACCTTTGTTTCCCTTGTTAGTCAAGACTTGGTAACAATTGAACATTGAGGCAATTGCAGCCTGCTTGAAGATATCACAATGGATGGAGAGGCCAATTCAAAGTTTCTTAATTCAAATATGTAGAGGGTTCTTACTACTACTTCTTAAACAATTCCATTAGTCTACCTAGACACCTGTTCCAAGTGTTGGTCATTCTGTGCGTGTAACAATTAAATTGAGACAGTACAGGAGGAAGCCATTCAGCTCATTGAGCATATTCTAGCTCTTTGAGAGAGCTCCCACTCAACTGCTATTTCTGCATCATGATCTTGTCCAAGTATTTGTCCAGAGATAACAAGGTGTAGAGCTGGATGA
>NC_063357.1:6325144-6338963 GCF_021869965.1 Rhincodon typus | reverse complement strand
AGCAGTTCCTACTATCTCTGTAACAAGTATTTATCCAGTTCCTTTTTCAAAGGTCATTATTGACTCTGAATTGGTAATGTCATATTTTGCTGATTTGTATTTTTAAATGGTTTTCAGCCTTCATGAAGAGAGACGGCAGATTGTTGTGGTACAGAGGACTTTGGGTATTCTTGTACATGAAGAACATAGGATATAGGAGCAGAATTAGGCCATTCGATCATGGCTGATATGTCTCTTGACCCCATTCTCCTGCTCTCTCCCCTTGATCTCCTGACTAATCAAGAACTTATTTATCTCTGTCTTAAAGACACTGAATGACTTGATCTCCACAGCCTTCTGCAGCAATGACTTCCACAGATTCTCCATCCTCTGGCTGAAGAAATCCTACCTCATCTCAATCACGAAAGGTTGCGGCAGATGTAGCAAGTAATGAGGAAGATGCATGCAATGTTGGCCTTTATTGCGAGAAAAAGCAGAAGCCTTGCTATGACTGTACAGGACATCGATGAGACTGCATACAGAGTACTGTGC
The DNA here is from genome assembly GCF_021869965.1 of Rhincodon typus. Taxonomy (NCBI): domain Eukaryota; kingdom Metazoa; phylum Chordata; class Chondrichthyes; order Orectolobiformes; family Rhincodontidae; genus Rhincodon; species Rhincodon typus. Next base: position 6,338,432 of record NC_063357.1, on the reverse strand, counting down.
AACTAAACATGCATTATCCAGGAGAAAAATCACCAGGTCATTAAAGACTGTGTTTTAACACGTTCTTTGAGCACTTCATTACTGTATGTATAAAAGCATCGGACATGTGGATGTAAAGATGGTTTGAGTGACGGTCAAGGATCATCCAATCTGGTGATGATGAGTCTGTTTTACTTTCACATTGACTGGTTGTCATGCAAATGTAAACAGTGGGCAGCCAATAGCAGGCGGGCAGGGGTTTGAGACAGGAGGTCATCTGACAATATTCCTGAGAAGGGAAAAAAACAGTAAATCACGTGAATGACACAAACTGGTCTGGACCACCTTGTTATGTATTATCTCCAAAATGGAGCTCCAGTATGACACCTACATTCAGTGGCGATAGGACTGAAAAATGGGACTAGCTGAGTAGCTCTTTCAGGAGCCAGTATAGACATAATGGACCGATTCTACCTCTAAGTGTTACTGCTTTTTCACACTGGGCCTCCAGGAATTGTGTAACCAGATTTAGAATTGTGAGCGAAGTCAGAGTCAGGCTGAGCTGTAAGGACTGTCACAGTTGAACAGCTGTGAGTGAGCGCTTTGGTTAGGTGCATGTTTGTCACGTGAATGAGTGAGTCGTGAGTGAGTGAGTAATTGTGAATAAGTGAGTGGTGAGTGAGTGAGTTGTGATTGAATAGTGAGTGAGTGAGAAAAAGAGATGGGAGAGTGCACACTAGAATTGGCTGTGAATCTGTGAAGGAGGGAAATGGCTGGGACTGTTGACAAGAGATCATTAAAACCCCTTTGTCTGTAAACAGAGCTGTCAAACTTCTCGAAGCACCGTTACAGAGTTCACTTCTCTGAGTCAGCTGTCAATGATAATCAAAGGCTGCCCTTCGCAGGGTTTCCCCACACACAGTCAAAAAACAGATACTTACACACCATCACTGCAGTTACTGGGCACAGCATGAGGAAAGGGAAAGGGTGATGGTTGCTTTTCAGACTGGAGGCTGGGTTCACTGCTTTTTGTTATTTATATAAATGATTTGGATGTGAACATAGAAGGTATGGTTACTAAATTGGCAGGTGACACCAAAATTGGAGGTGTAGTGGACAGTGAAGAAGGTTACCTCAGAGTACAACAGGATCTTGAGCAGATGGGCCAATGGGCTGAGGAGTGGCAGATGGAGTTTAATTTAGATGAATGTGAGGTGCTGCATTTTGGAAAGGCAAATCAGGGCAGGACATAAACACCTGATGGTAAGGTCCTGGGGAGTGTTGCTGAACAAAGAAATCTTGGAGTGCAGGTTCATACTTGCTTTAAAATGGAGTCGCAGGTAGAAAGGATAGTGAAGAGGGTGTTTGGTATGCTTGCCTTTATTGGTCAGTGCATTGAGTATAGGAGTTGGAACGTCATGTTGTGGTTGTTCAGGACATTCGTTAGGCCACTTTTGGAATACTGCATGCAACTCTGGTGTCCCTGCTATAGGAAGGGTGTTGTGAAACTTGAAAGGGTTCAGAAAGGGCTTACAAGGATATTGTCAGGGTTGAAGGGTTTGAGCTAAAGGAATAGGCTGGGGCTATTTTCCCTGGAGCATTGAAGGCTGACTGACCTCTTTTGTTTAACACTAGCTTACCGGAGAGTGGCAATAAGCGTTACTGGACTGGTTTATAAAATCATGAGGGGCATGGATAGGGTAAATAGACAAGATCTTTTTCCCAAAGTGGGGAAATCCAAATCTAGAGGGCATAGGTTTAAGGTGAGAGGGGAAAGATTTTAACGGGACCTAAGGGGCAACATTTTCATGCAGAGGGTGGTATATGTATGGAAGAAGCTGCCAGAGGAAGTGGTAGAGGCTGGTACACTTACAACATTTAAAAGGCATTTGGATGGGTATATGAATAAGACGGGTTTTGAGAGATATGGGCCAAATGCTGGGAGTAGATTTATTTAAGATATCTTGTTGGTGTGGACAAGTTGGACTAGAGGGTCTGTTACCATGGTCTCTATGACTGGAGATCAACACGTACTCTCCCATAATTACCTCCTCTCCATGTTCCGTTTCTCTTACACAGCCTAGTATTTACTGAGGAATAGCTCACTTTCCAAAACCAATCAACAGAGAGTCACCAGGACACAAGACTTATCTGTGTGTCTGTATGTGTATGTATCTGTGCAAGTATGTGTATACCTGTCTTGAGTATATGTTTATGTGTGTGTATATCTGTGCAAGTATATGTTTACGTGTGTATGTGTCAGTATATCTGTGTATGTTAATATGTGTGTCTGCCTGTGCCTGTGTGAGACAGACGCCTGACTAATGGTGTCCATTACTTGAGACCAGCTCAGAGGATGAGAAGAGACAGGGCAGGGGACAGAAAATCAGTAAAATTGCAGCGAAAAGGGGATCGAGTAATCAATTATCTCTCCTGTAGTTTTAGGGACAAATAAAAAGGAACAGAGATCCTGAGCTGGAAATTCCCATTGTGCTGCTCAAAGTCTAAGTGTCAGTCATGGCTCAGTGGGTAGTGCTGTCACCTCTGATTCAGGAGGGTAAGACACTGAGTCCCCATGCTCAGACCAGAGCACAAGATCCAGGCTGAAGCTTCAGTGCTTTACTGCAGGAGTGCTACACCGAAGGAGACAATAAGCTGAGGACCTGTCTGTTGAACCCCCTTGGGGTGGTAAAAGAAAAGACAGCATGATTTTAAAGAAGGACAGTGTTCAGCACCCTGGTCAATACTAATCCCTCAATCAACAGCAGATTATCTGGTCACAATCTCTTTACTGCTTATGGGATTTTGCTGTGCACAAACTGGTTTCCACATGTCTATTATAAGAGCGATGGCTGTACTTCAGAAGGGCATTTCATTAGCTGTTAACTGGTTTGGACCATCCTGAGCTTGTGAAAAGCTTTATATAAAAGGCCAATCTCTTTTGTTTAACACTAGCTTACCGGAGAGTGACAATAAGGGTTACTGGACTGGAATTTAAACTGGAGTACTGAGCATTTGCTACCCTCCCCCAACAGGTGCTCAGTAAAATTTCCACACAACATAAATAATTATTCAAGGGCCATGTGGAAAACATCCCTCTGTCTCAGCCAGGCTGCAGTGCGCAGTATTACTCATCAATCATTCACAGTGGGGTAGGGGGCCTGAGAACACACAGCTGACTCAGCAAGCAGTAAGGAGCAATCATGCAGAAACCTATCCCTCCCTCTCCGCAGCAGGCTGTGACATATCAGTGACTCAGTACAGTATGTATCATGTATCTCTCCTAGTGACAAGTAAACTCAGTCCAAGTCCCCTTATTCTGTGCAGTCAACGTTAAACACTTCACTTCTCCTCAGCTGATTCTCATTGCTCCTATGATGCTGCTTGGCCTGCTGTGTTCATCCAGCCCTGCACCTTGTTGTCTCATGAACATATTATTGTTTGCAAGGGGTTTTCAAGCCAATACCTTAAAAGTATCGGTTCAACTTTTCATTTTAAACTTGTTTTGCCAGCACATTGTCAAACTCAAGGCACATTGTCAGGAGTGTGATGGAATACTCCCCACTTGCTTGGATGGGTGTACCTCCGAAAACACTCAAGAAACTTTACATCATCCAGGACAAAGCAGCCTGCTTGATTGGCACCACATCCACAAGCATCCACTCCCTTCATCAGCAATGCTCAGTAGCAGCTGTGGGTACTATCTGCAAGATGCACTGCAGAAATTCATCAAAGATCCTTAGACAGCACCTTCCAAACCCACAACTACTTCCATCTAGAAGGACAAGACCAGCAGATACATGGGAACACCACCACCTGCAAGTCCCCCTCCAAGCCATTCACCATCCTGACTTGGAAATATATCATTGTTCCGTAAGTGTCACTGGGTCAAAACCCTGGAACTCCCTCCTTAACAGTATTGAGGGTCCACTTATTGTATGTGGACAGCAGCAGTTCAATAAGGCAGTTCACTACCAACTTCTCAAGGAGCAATTAGAGATGGCTAATAAACGCTGATCTGGCCAACAATGGCTATGTCTCACGAACTAATATTTAAAACTTAATTCCAAGCTGGCTGAGCTGAACAAACCTTAAGATAGAGAGTTTTGCTGGTTGGGTGGCATGGTGGCTCAGTGGTTAGTTCTGTTGCCTTATAGCGCCAGGGGCTCGGGTTCAGTTCCACCCTGGGGCGACTGTTTGTGTGGAGTATGCATGTTCTCCCCATGTCTGTATGGGTTTCTGCCAGGTGCTCCAGCTTCCTCCCACATGCCAAAGTTGTGCAAGTTAGGTGGATAGGCCATGCTAAATTGCCCCTAATGTTCAGGGATGTGTAAGGTTAGGTGCATTAGGCATGGGAAATGCAGGGTTATAGGAATAGGGTAAGGGGTTGGGCCTGGGTAAGATGCTCTTCGGAGGGTCAGTGTGGACGTGTTGGGCCAAATGGCCTGTTTCCACACTGTAGGGATTCTATGGTGAGAAGAAAACCTCTGATATAAGAGACTGAGTCCAGTGGTGCTGAATGGACAGCTCTTTCTGAATTCTCTCTCGCTCTGTTCTGACTCTGTGAAAGCAAATTCTGAGTATTCTTGATCATAAACTGACCTTTCTTTTATTCTGCTCACATTACCCAGTATTTCCAACTGAAATGTTCTCAGCAGGTGAGACACCTATCAATCTGTGAGCATTTTTGAGTTTTGAGCATTTTACAGCAGTCTGGATCCAAGCCAGTCATTGAGACAGAAGTCAAGACACCTTAATTCGTGAATAGAGTTTATTGACTACTCAGTCTTACAGGTCTTGCCACCACACCGGTGCTACAACTGCTCCTTATATATGGTACTTTTTAAGTCATGAGTAAGCTTGCGGATAATACCTAATCAATCTGTTCGAAGATGTTATTACACACCTCAGGAGCTTGTGGGACTTGAACTCAGGCCTCCTGGTTCAGAGATAGGGACACTAACACTGCACCACAATAGCCTTCCCAGCTCCTATACAATATATTGGCACCACTCTTTTCATCTTAACCTTAAATAAAGACATTAACAATATTAACAATGTGACTAACTAGACATTGGCATCTTGCTGTTGGCGTGTTATACATCACTAAGAGGGAGGACATTGATAGTGTCCCTACCTCTGATCCAGGAGGCCCAGGTTCAAGTCCCGCCTGCTGTAGTGGTGTGTCAATAATAGGTAGATCAGAAAATACCAACATTACTCAGGAAGTTCCACTTTGTCTGGAAACCTGCTGTTTTCCTGAGTTGTGGATAGTGATGGTTGCAGCTCAAATTGTTTTTCCGTCAGACAGTTGACCTGGAATTTCTCCCACTCTCACCATCTGCCGTTGGCATGTCTTTGAAGAGTTTACAGACAGCCAGGTTGGCCATGTTACTAATACACTTTCCTTAGGCATTGAGGCAGGCTACAGACAGCACCACAAAACTTCCTCTGGATATTTTATCCTTCCCTTTAAATTGTTTGGACCAGGAAGTCAACTCTGAGCTCATTATTTCAATCTGTCCCTTCATTTCTTATGTTCTATTGCAAAGGTTAAGAAAGCTCTGGCTTCAGATTTGTCAAAAGGCTGTAAATGAAACTGATTGCCATTTCATGTCTCCTCATGATGAAGCCAGCAGCACATGCACAGATGTATTATAAAATGTTCAGAGAGTGCAGCAAGGCTCATACAGGTGTGTAACATGATCTGTACATGTGTATAACATGGTGTGTACAGGCATGTAACATGGTCTGAACATATGTATAACATGATCTGTACAGGTGTGTAACATGACTTGTTCATGTCTGTAACACAGTCTGTACAGGTGTATAACACGACGTGTACAGTGTATAACATGGTCAGTACAATTGAGTAACATGGTCTGTACAGGTGTATAACATAACCTGTACAGGTGTGTAACACGACCTGTTCATGTGAGTAACATGGTCTGTACAGGTGTATAACATGGTCAGTACATGTGAATAACATGGCCTCTGTAACACGGTTTGAGCTGTGACTCCACAAAATGGATACACTGTGTTGCAATGTTTGAGCTTTTGACTTAACAAAAAGGGGTCTCTGGAAAGAAGGGGTCGTTATACTGCAGGGTTTGAGAAGGGATCTGTACACCTCCCTCTGTGAGAGACACTGTTGCCCTTGAAGGAGTGCAATGAAGGCTCACTCAGCTGGTCCTGGGCAGAAAGGATTGCCCAATGGGGAGAGGTTTGGATCAGCGCTCTCTGGAGTCTCCAGTAATGAGACAAGATCTCATCAAAGTTCTTCACAGGACGGATAGCCTCAATGGCTGGGACATCTGGAAAATGGGATCACAGGTTCAGAATAGCAGGGTCAGCCATTGAGAGGAGAAATTTCTTCACTCAACGGGTTATTCATCTTTGGAATTCTCTAGGGTATTCAGTGCACAGAGATGGATAAGTTTTTTTGGGAATAAGGGAGTGAAATAATATGACACTTGTGACGGAAGTGGTGTTGAAATCGAAAATCAGCCATGATCTTGTTGAATGGTAGCAGGTGCAAGGGGCTGAATGGCCTACTCCAGCTCCTATTTGTTAAGTTGACCTGAGGAAGATTTTCCTGCTGTACAGTGTTGGTGCTGAGTGAGGGGCTCTACCCACCAGATGGGGGCTCCTTGGCTAACCCCATCACTTCAGAGCAGTCACCCCAGGTTCCTTCAGTATCCAACCAGCTAACAGTGGATATCTAAGACCATGAGAAATAGGAACAGGAGGAAGCCATTCAGCCCTTCGAGCCTGCTCTACCATTCAGTAGGATCACGGTTGATCCGACAATCCTCACGTTCACTTTCCTGTATTTTCCTCGTAACCCTTGATCCCCAACTGATTTATTTATTTATTCATTCATTTAATCTATTTATCTCAGTCTTAAATATGCACAAGGACTGTGCCCCCACAACTCTCCATGGCAAGGAGTTCCAAAGACACTCAACCCTCTGAGAGAGGAAATTCCTATTCATCTCAGTCTTAAATTGGTCCCTTTTATTTGAAACTATACCCTGTGGTCCTAGACTCTCCCGTGAAGGGAAACATCCTCTCAGCATTTACCCTGTCAAGCCCCGAAAGAATCCTATATGTTTCAATGAGACCAACTCACATTCTTCTAAGCTCTAGTGAGTAGAGTCTCAACCAGTTTAACCCTTGTTCATAAGACAAGCCCTCCATACCAGATGTCATCCTCGTGAAATTTTCTGAACTGCCTCCAATGAAGTGATATCTTTCCTTAAACAAGAGGTTCAAAACAGTGTCAGTACTCCAGATGTGGTCTCCCCAGCACCTTGTGCAGTTGCAATTAAGATTTCCCTACTCTTATACTCCAACCCCCTTCAAATCAGAGCCAAAATTCCATTAACCTTCCTGATTACTTGCTGTACCTGTGTGCTAGCTTTCTGTACTTTCTGCATTAAGTACCTCTCAAGTCCCTTTGTGTTGCAGCTTTCTGTAGTTCTTCTGCATTTAAATAATGCACCCTAAACAATAAATGGAACTGCACAGAAAGAAGTTGTTAGAGCATCTCTACCCTGAAATGAGGACACACCAGTACTGCATTAGATTTGCAGTCACAGAGACTGACCTCAGTAGAAATACAGTCATCTGTCACTGTCTTGCTCTCCAGTCGCCCCCAGACTCAAACTGTCTGTGATAAAGGACATCCTGTGTACTGCGGCATTTCATTTCCATCTTGCCTCTTTTCAAATCTCTCTCTCACTCCATTTTAACCTCATTTACAGCAAGCACTGAGGAATTCACTGTGTTCGTGCAATTCTCAAAGCACGGCTTTGCCCTTGAGAAGCTCACACAATTGGCATTAACATCACAAGGAGCATTTCTCATCTCATCCCACACAATCAGCAAAAGCCAACTGATGAACAGTTGCCAGGCAACGCAGCTTCAGAATGTTTGACCTGTCCTTGAGATTGTTCTCAGTGCTCTGTGACCCCCACCCCTCAGCTTTGGGTTCATTCACACCTTGCCCTTGGGCTGGGAGAGCCCAGTGTGTACTGTCCAGTACAGGGGACAGCAAGCACTGCATCTCATAACACTGAGAAAATATGGGTCTGACTAGCAGTAAATACAGGTACACACTTCCACAGCAACGCATCTCCTCTTGTCTTGTTTAGGGATGGTTAAGACAAAATTGCAGTCTACAATCACACAAATCCCTAGTTTACAGAATCACAGAAGTATCACGGAGCTGAAGGAGGCCATTCAGCCCCTCGTGCCTGCACCAGCCCTGTTATCGAGTGCCACACTCATGCCTTTTACATACATGCAGAATCCTGGATGGATATGGCACAGGAAGAGTTACTGGGGAAGGAAGAAGGGGACATTGTTTTAACAAAGTGCAACAGGAAACGGCAGATCAGAGAATCAGTCACGCGCTTTCCACAGTTTCTTGGAAACAGATAGTGGAACGGTGGTAATGTCACTGAACTAGGAATTCCTGCAAGTCCAGGCTAATGCTCTGCAGAGATGGGTTCAAATCCCACTTTAGCAGCACACAGTGGGATCTGAATTCAGCTTAATTAAATGTGGAATATGAAGCTACGCTGCAATGGTGACCATGACAACTGTCACTCAGTTGTTCCATCTGGTTTGCTAATGTGTTTTAAGGAAGGAAATCTGCCATCATCACCTGGTGAGGCCTATGTCTGACCCCAGCAATGGGTGTTGGCTCTGAACTGCTTGGTTCAAGGGCAATTAAGAAATGGGCAAAATTCTTTGAGCTACCAGTGTCACCCACATTCCATGTAAAGAATTGTTTAACGTAACACGAGTGGTGACTCCATGTTCCCCTCACCATCTCACACCTTCACCCAAAGTCAATCTCCCCCCACTTCGCGCTCCACACCCACACCCCTAACCCCATTCCCCCAGTAAAGGGGAGGGAAGCCAAAGAACACGATCCATCTCTGCCACTTACCATTGCGACAATTTGCAGGGGTCATGTAAAGGGCATGTATCACTGATGGACAGTTTACTGCTTGTTGTTGGAGGTGATCAATGTTTAATTAAATAAATTGAGTGGGCAGATTGATAAAGGATCAGTGGGAGTGGGATGTCCATTCGATACAGCATTACTGTGGGAGCTGTGGGCTGGCTGGGAGAACCGGAGCAGTGGGCTGGAGTGGGGGAATATTGAGGGGATTAGGCATGCTGCTAATCCAACAGTAAAAATCCATCAGGGACGGATATGGCCCCCATTTCACCACAGGCAATCTGGCCAGTTTTAGCCTTTCTCATCATTCAGCAGTGATACACAGGGCCAGTGATAAATGAGTGGGTTTGTGTTTCCGATTCACTCTCTATTTAGATAAATGACAAATTGATAGATAACTCCACGTACACATGAGGTTAATAAATACCTCCACTCCAAGCTGAAAGAGACTCTCAGAACCTGGTATTGTAGCTCCTGGTGACTCATTCCTGCTGTAAGTGTGCAGCCTCTTCCATAGCAGTGGGGGCTGATGGAGGGGGACTGTCAGAGTCGTTTCTGGTTGCACAAAATGCTGCTGGGCCCTCCCAGTGCAGATCTGAGGGAGTACTGCATTGTCAGCGGTGCCGTCTCTCAGACCAGGTGAGATGTTACACTGTCCTCTCAGTTGAGTGAAAGAGTTCCCTTGGCCACTACTTGGAAGAAACACAGGGGAGATTCCCCCATCCCTCTCGCCCTCCCCTTCTAGTGGCCTGGCCAACACTTAATACTCAACCGATGCCATTAGAGAAGAATATTTTATTTCTCATGGCTGGTTCCAGGATCTTGCTATGTACAAAGCATCAACTTTCTGAAATGTTGAAAATACCATATTACCCCCCATCAAGTTTTAACCTAGGACCTTCAGGTTTGATGATGATCAATGAATCACTCCCAAAACAGTCCAGGGAGTTCGCTTGTCTCAGTTGCTGATTTTTTTCACAAACCGTGATTGACAGCCATCCCAGAAGAATCCCAAACTGCGAAGGACATGGGGGTGAATTCATTGCAAAAAACCCCAGCTGTGGATCTGGCACTAAGTCAACAGCAATTGTACAGTGAATCACAGCTCACTCAGTCTCAGGGACAGAGAGAGAGAGACAGAGAGTGAGCAGAGTGATACTGGGTCGCTGCTATACTTGATGGTGATTGGAAACCATGGGCTGAATTTTAGCTTCAAGGCCCTGATCCCAACACCGGGCTGTATTCCACGCGCAGATCCTAAAAGGTCCGTGTCGAGACATACGTAAAGATTAGGAGCAGGAGTAAGCCATTCGGCCCCTTGAGCCTGCTCTGCTTTTTGATAAGATCATGGCTGGCCCAACCATGAATTCAACTCCACTGCCCAGCTACCCATAATTCCCCTGTCAGTGAAGAATCTTTAAGCTCTGCCTGAAGAAAATTCATGACCCAGCCTCCATCACCCTCTAGGAGATTTCCAGAATCTGATGAAGCCTGAAAAGGAAACTATTTCTCTTTATCTCCACCTTAAACAGGAAACCCTTTATTTATATAAATTGTGCCTCCTGGTTCCAGTCTCTCTCACAGGGAGAGAATCTGCTCTATCAGGCTACTTCAGGATCGTATCTGTTTCAATGAGATCACCTCTCATTCTTCTAAACTCCAATACCCAGTCTTACCAACCATTGGACAAAAGGATGAAAGGACTTCAGAATGAAAGGAACTGAAGAAGGGTCACTGGACGCGAAAAGTTAACTCTACTTTCTCTCCACGGATGCTGCCGGACCTGCTGAGATTTTGCATGAATTTTAGTTTCCATTTCTGGATAATTGGCTCCCCTTCAAGCACCTTCAAAATTGACTTCCTCCACCAACAAAACTCAGTAGCAGCAGTATGTACCATCTACAACATGCACTGCAGAAGTTCACCAAGGTTCCTCAAACAGCTCCTTTCAAACATGACTACCATCTAGAAACACAAGGGCAGTAAACACATGGGAACACCATCACCTACAAGTTCCCTCCAGCCGCCCACCCTCTTGGAAATTTATCACTTCCTTCATTGTCACTGGCTCAGAATCGTGGAACTCCCTCCCCAACAGCATGCTGGGTGTCCCACAGCAGGTGGACTGTAGCGGTTCAAGAAGGCAGCTCACCACCACCTTCTCAAGGGGCAACTAGGGGCGGGCAATAAATGCTGGCTCAGACAATGACACCCATGTGCCAGTGGTGAATTAAGAAATACTCACGTGTGACCCCATCAGTCCCATCCAGAAGTTTCGGCACATAATGGAGAGCAGAAAGGTCACTCTGAAGAATTTCATTTGTTGTTGCCCTTGCCAATGCCGCAGCCAATGAGAAAGGGGCATTACTGAAAAGGAAAAGACACAGATGATGATTGGATGAAAAAATGTCACTTTCCTCGATGGGGGATCTCTTGCCTGTTCCATAATAGTCCTGGAGCCAAGATTGATCTGATGGGATGAGCTGGTGCATTGATTTGGTGAACAAACACAAACACTACTTAACGGAAGTTTTAAAAAAGCAGCAAGTTCTGGAGGAACTCAGCAGGTCTGGCAGCATCTATGGAAACAGAGATACAAAGTTAGTGTTTCGCTACCAATATGACTCGTCTTTGGAATTCAAGACTCTCCCCTTCTCTCTCTCTCTCCCCAACCCTGCATGGATGCTGCCAGACCTGCTGAGTTTCTCCAGCACTTTCTGTTTTTATTTCAGATTTCCAGCATCAGCAGTAGTTTGCTCTAATCTTACGGAAGAAACCTTTGAAGGCCAAATGAATATATTCAATTTTGCAGTGAACACACATCAAAGGGAATGTGATCTCGCAGGCTTGGTTTTGAGTATTGAAGGGGATCGAAGAGAATTCACCCAGATCTTACTCCCTCGTTTTTGGTCCCTGGGTTTTTTTGTCCTGCTCTAGGAGATTACACAGTCTTTGGAGAGAGTCATAAGTGCCTAATCATGTTGCTCCAGACAATGTCAGGCAGGTTTGATGGAACAACCCGTCTTTTCCTGTCTTTCATTAGCTTATGTAACTGAGTAAAGTGGATTAGATACCAAGATAATCTTCAGGCTCACCACACTAAGGAGGATTTTGTTTGAGACTTTTCATTATTTGGCTATGTTTTCATATCATCCCTCTCCCTTGACACACCAACCAGAATCCAGTAGGGTTCTGAAGAAGGGTCACTGGACCTGAAACGTTAACTGTTTCTCTCCATAGATGCTGCGTTTCTGCAGCAATTTATGATCCTGTTCCCTAATATTTCCTCTCAGTTGGGACTTCTGATCCTTTAAACTTGCATGGTCTTAGGACCTTTGACTCAGGAAACTACAAAGTCTTTTTGCAGCCAATGAAATACTTTCTAGAGTGTGCTGACTTCTGTAAGTAGCAGCCAATTTGCACACAGCAAGCTATTAAAAGGCCAGGCTGCCTGCTTTTGGCATTGTTGCCCAAGGGATGGATATTACCCAGGACTCCAGGGACAACCTGCCTAAGCATCTTCAAACCAGCTTTTCAGCTGAGAGGATGATTGATGTCTCAGTTTAACACAGCCTAACAGGGCTGCACTCCCTCAGTACTTTGATTCTGTGAAGGTTTTATACTGGGATTTACTGATGTTTAAATGAATAAACATTTTATTTTCTTCCCATCTGGCGTCCAACACCTTCCCAAAGATTCCCAAAAGAACCGCGGATGCTGTAAATCAGGAACAAGGTGTTCCTGTTTTGGGTGTTCGGAGGAAGGGTCACCAGACCCGAAACGTTAACTCTGTTTTCTCCTTCACAGATGCTGCCAGACCTGCTGAGCTTTTCCAAAAACTTTGTTTTTGTTCCAAAGATTCCCAGATGCAATGAGACAATGGAGCTCCTGGCACAGTACAATGACTGGCATCGTACTAGTCTAACTGAGCCAATGTAATAGCAGGCAGAGTGGGACATCCCTGTATCATCACCTTAAACTGGCCTCCTCTGTATAACAGCGGAGCTGGGGAGTTGTAACTGACTGGTTTTGCTTTACAGAGAACAAGTAATTGTCTGAACATCAGTAACAGCAATACGTTCTTAACTTGCCGCAGTCTGCAAGGGCACAGGGTAATTCAGGGATAGGAATAGGAATAACAAGTTAATCTAGGACAAACAGTTCAACAGATGAACTTGTCCTTTTATCTGCTCCTGGGGCTTTGTACTATTTTTAATCAACATTATAAACAGCAACATCCCAAATAGCAGATTAATGTCCCACTGGCACATTCCACAATGGACCATCCATCATTCCAGCGATAACACTCCAATTCTCACCCCCATCCCCTAACCA
>NC_063357.1:6302920-6315144 GCF_021869965.1 Rhincodon typus | reverse complement strand
GGGGGAGGGGGGACAGTTTGGGTGGTAGATGCTGGTTTCAGAGTAGGGTGGGATCTTGGGGAAGAGGTGCAATTTGAGGGCTGGGGGTTAGGCTGAAGGACAGGGGGCAGGTTGGGGGATGAGGGTGCGGTTCGGGTTGGAGTCAGGATTTGAAAGTAGTTTCTGTGTGGTGGGGATTTGGGTTTGGAGCTGGTACATGTGTGGCTTTCATCATTTTATAACCAAGGTCACGTGAATTGTGATATTGCGGTATTGAGCATCAGCTTGTTCGGTTGTGTGTGAAGTTGGGGATACTCCCTGGGAGACAGGGACTTTTATACTGATCACACGCACTGCTCAAGGAAAGCTTTCATATGTGAGCCGGACCCCATCACTGTATCACATTCCAGCCAACACACCCCACTCACCAGCTCTGACACCCCCCTGTGCAGCACTGATCTCACCCAGCACACACGCACACACATACTCACTCACACACACACACATATTCAAACACACAAACATACATTCAAACACACACACACACATTCAAACACACACACACACACATACACATACACACACGCACACTCAATCACACACACACACACACAGTCTCTCTGTCTCACACACACATACACTCACACAGTATCTCTGTCTCTCTCTCTCAGTCTCTCTCTCGCGCACACACTCTCACACAGTCTCTCTGTCTCTCTCTCTCACACACACACAAACACACTCTCACACATTCAATCACACACTCACTCACAAACATATTTACACACTCACACACAAAGTCTCTCTCTCTCACACACACTCTCACGCAATCTCTCTGTCTCTCTCTCTCTCACACACACACTCTCACACAAGTCTCTGTCTCTCTCTCACACACAGTCTGTGTCTAGCTCCCTCACACACACACACACACAAACACACTCTCACACAGTCTCTCTCTCTCTCACACACAGTCTCTGTCTGTCTCTCTCACACACACACACAATCTCACAGTCTCTCTCTCTCACACACACACACACACAAACACACTCTCACACAGTCTCTCACACACACACACACACTCTCACACAGTCTCTCTCTCTCTCTCACACACACACACTCTCAAACACATGCACTCACACAATAGTAGCAGAGCTACCTTGCCCCTTGCAACATCCTTCATAAACCTCCTCTCCTTGACTATTTTCTTCTCACATTTAAAGCTGCCATCATTCAGCACCAGCCTCTGCTCAGTTGGTAACATTCTTGCCTCTCGATCAAGGTCATTGCTTTCAAGTCCCAGCATAGAGCCTTGAAGGACCCCACCAGTTTTCTTTTACACCCTCCTGAGAACGCAGGACGGCCCTCAGTCTAACACCTCCTCTGAAAGATGGCATGGTCCACAGCAGTGGAAGTGCCAGGTTGAAGTCTCTGGGAGTGGAGAGTTGTGAACTCACACCCTGTGACTAAGAACCGAGAGTGTGATCCACTGAACCACAGCTGATGCCCAGAGCTTGGAATTCACAAGGAAGTAAAGTTGGCTTGCGATTGGTTTTTCTCTTTCGACTTGTGCCCAATTCGAGGAGTTACAGAGACAGTGCAGCACTGAAATATCAGCCTGGATTGTGAGCTCCCACCTTGGTACTGAGGTTCAAACCACTGCCTCATGAGAGAAAGCTACCTGAGTGTGGGAGAAGTCGGGGAATTGGGTTAAGAAAGGGTATATCAGTGTTTTGATATGGAGCATCTCTGCAGTACAGCAGAGTTTACTCTACATCTCTACAGTCTTGCAAGAAATTCTCAATGCTGACATAGGATATAAACTGGAGGCATTCTGTCAGGGGAACGGAAATTCTTCACTGTGTAATACTGCCTTTTAAAGCCATGTCAGCATTTCTTAATTTATCTGAACTTAGCAGAACATGAGGTGCGGAGTTTTTTGTTTGTTTAATTCCAAAAGGCAGTTTCCACTGGCTGCAGATTTGAGAACAAGGGGCCACAGGCACTTAAACCATAGGAGCGGGAGCAGCCCATTCCTTTGAGTCTGTCCCACTTTACTGTCTGCCCAAACAAGCCCCCTCCCCCACCCCATAGCCCCTGACTCCCTCACTTATCAAAAATCTGTCTTAACTCAGCCGTGACTGAACTCAATCTCCTAGCAATCACTAGTTTCTGGGGACGGAGATTGCACAGATTAACAATTCTCTGAGGCAAATTGCTTTAACGATCTCCATCTTAAAATTGAGACCTATTATTCGTCCTCTAGTTTTTGCATCTCCTCCAAGAGGGAACATCCTCTCAGTATCCCACTTCCATAGGATCTTATATATTTCAGTAAGATCACTGCTCCTGCTACTAAACCCCAACCTCAATCTATTCAAGTTCTCCATAAGTTCTCCATTCCTTCATCCAAGGAATGAGTTGAACGAACCTCCTCTGAACTGTTTCCAATGCAATTCTATCCTTTTTCAGATAAGGAGACCAAAACCTTTCACGGCATAGTGTTACCGAGACCCTGCAGAGTTACTTTGTAACTGAGAAAAGGATAAGTTTCTTCTCTGACAGAGTTGTGGATGTTAAGTCATTGATGTGATAGTGTAAACTTCCAAACTTTAGTAACTATTCATGGACTGAAAAAAGCAGCAATAATTTTGCCTGGAATAAACTGTTAAGGGACAAGGACAAACTGGAATCGAAAACAATTAGCCATGCCTTGGTGAAGGAGTGATAGCTATATAAAGAAAACTGTTTCAATATCTGCTCAATAACTGGCTTCCTTATGCCAAAAAGACAAATGAGTGCCCTACAAAAGAATTTAAGGAGTCAATCGCAGCAAAGTTGTGTCTTCAAACAGATAGTCAGTGCCAAATGTGACAAGGAACAGGGAAGCTACTTCTGGTAAGAAATAATGTCACACTATTAACTTGAAGGACAGAAAATATTATCAGAACTCACCTCCAGGGTTCTTCAGCAGTAGAACTCCAGAGAATAATGCACAACCCTGGATATCCAGAGATGGACACTGTTGGTTGGAGTTGTGGCTAAATTCCACCATTAATTGGTTCATAGCCAAGTTGAGTTGTGAGGCTTACCCTGCTTACTTGAGGTGTCTTATTTTATTTGCTCCAATGCGTTAATGTTTAAATAATTGTTTCAGTATTTGATTGTCTGTGAGAGCACCAGACGCCTCTCTGCTCCTATGATGCTGCTTGGCCTGCTGTGTTCATCCAGCCCTGCACCTTGTTGTCTCGGATTCTCCAGCATCTGCAGTTCCTACTATCTCAGAATTAAAGGTAGTTTGGGTTCATAAAGACACAACATTGAGTGTATTGAAGACTGAGACAGATTTGTTGATGCTGGGAGAATCAGACATGGGAAAGGAAAAGCTGAAGTAGAAGGTCAGCCATGAGGGTCAGGAGCAGAGTTGAGGGACTGAATGGCCAACTCCTTCTTCAGTTATGATTAAGCTAGAAAGGGAGAAGCTGTTTCCAGTAGCAGGAGGATGAGTAACCAGACTGGGGAGAAAAGTCAGAGAGAATATGGTGAGAATTGTTTGATGCAGCAAGTGGTGAGGATCTGGAAAGTGAAAGGGCTGTCGAGGCAGATTCAACAGGAACTTTCTAACAGGGATTAGATAAATCCGGATGGGAATAAAACTGTGAGTTCACTGGGGAAACAGCAGGAAGACAAACTGGAAATCTTCTTCAGCTTGCTTTGAGCAAACTGATGATATATCTCCCTACGTTTCAACATGTTTTAACTCTGGATTTGAAAGCTAGTCTCATTCAGGCCGACATATGACTCCAGATCAACAGCAAAGTGGCTAACTCTGAAATGGGCAAGGAAAGCAACTCCATTCAAGGGCAATTAGGGACAGGCAATAAACATTGGCCTTGCCAGTGAAACCCACACCCATCAGAAAAAAAAGTGACTGTACTTCAAATGTTTTCTATAAGTCATTGTTTGTAAAGCATCTTGGGACATCCTGAAAGGTACTGTATAAAGAGAGGCCTCTCCACTTTCAAAGAACTAGTACAAGCACTATGGGCCAAATGGACTCATTCTGTGTGATATAATTTTTAAATTTCTGTGTAACTTGTCTTTACAGCTTTGCTATTCTTCCTGTGCCTGTGTTATGGACTCCCCTTCATCCCTATTTCCAAATAACAAGTACATCCAGAGGTCAAGAGCACCTGCAGGAATTATTCCTGATGGAATACTCTCCACTTGCCAGGATGGGTATAGCTCCAATAATGAGGAAAAGCTCAATAACATCCAGGACAATTCATCTGCATACTGTCCACCCCATCAAAATCTACTTCCTCCAACACCGTCGCTCAGTAGCAGCAGTGTGTACCATCCAAAGACGCACCACAGAAATTCACCAACAATCCTTACACAGCACCTTCCAAACCCATGACCCAGTTCCATCTGGAAGGGCAAGGACAGCAGTTACATGGGACCACCACCACCTGCAAATTCCCCTTCAAGCCAGTCACCGTCCTGACTTCTAAATATATCACCGTTCCTTCACAGTTGCTGGGTCAAATTCTTGGCCATTTTGGGTCTACACAGACTGCAGTGGTTCAAGAAGACAGCTCACCACCGGCTCAAGGGCATCTAGGGATGGGCAATAAATGCTGACCCAGCCAGTAACACTCACACTCAGTGAAAGAGCAAGTATGGAGATGATCCATGTTGCTGGAAAAATAGAGAGAAACAGTATCAGCTGACTGGGGAGTCTAAGATAAAGGGGCATAATGTAAATCTTACAGAACAGAATCAGGGCCCAGGACAGACAGCAGGATCCGAGCCCAATAACCTGGCTGAGAATTCTCGGGGGCTGCAGTGCCCTGGTTTGTAAGAGAGGGCCACTGGACTTGGGTTGGTGGTGCAAGTGGAGTGCTCTCATTGGGCTGCTGTTTCATTTGGCTATTGCACCAAAGCAGATTGTTTGGCACGTTGTCTCTGTGTTGACCTCTTTGCAAGAGCATCTCAGCTAGACCCCTTCTCCCGCCTTCTCCTCAGGATCCTGCAAACCTACTCGTGTCAGATCATCATCCAATTCCTTTTCAAGGTATCGGCCAAATTGGCTCCGTCGCTGTGCGTTCCAGATCCTGACGCAATATTTCCCAAACTCTGTGACCCCATTTCAAGGCTTGAAAATTGTTGTGACCGCTTAGCAAGAACTACGAAGAGGTTTGGGGTGGCAGGGGGAGGAGAGATGGGACTTTGAGAGTGGGGGCCTGTTAGAGCGGTGATGTAGAGCAAAGCTTGGAGCTCCATAATGGCTATTCTGCCTCAGAGCCCATGACTCCATTTGGGGTTCTGACCACCTGCCCCCAGCACCACCCCCCCCAACCAGGAAGCCCAGTTGTAACCACTCACATTATCCTCGGTGGATTTGCCGTTGGAACCAGACCCTTCTGGAATGAATTCAGGAAATACTTCTACACACCAGAGTCTGAAACTCTCTTCCACAAACATCAATTGATGCAAGATTGATTATTAATATTTTAAATGTTGTAATTTGAAATAGGTATTTGTTATTAGTTATTAAGGGATGTAGAACTAAGTTGGGTAAATGGAGGTCGACAGCAGGTTAGCCATGAACTCCCTGAATAGGATAACAGCTAAATGGCCTCCTCCTATTCCAATGTTCCATGATAAATCACAGCAAGGGGAAAAATTAGATGACAATGGGCTGAAGGGAATGGGAAATGACATAGGTAAAAATAAAATGACCCACACAGCAAGGAGTGGCTAAAGATGGTGCCTGATGGTGGTTGACAAACATGTGAGAGGCCCAAGTGCCAATGTCTGAGCTGAAAAGAACATGGAATCTTCTAGAAGGAGGAGGTGGGCAGAGATTGACTTCTAACGGAGCCAGCAATTTCATTTCCTTTTTTAAAAGAAGACAATCCTGATATCTAGCCATTAGTGTCAAAACCCCCACAAGCTGCGTCTTGGTTTGGTTTCAAGAAAAATTTGACAAATAAATCTATTCTCCTTCTCATGAGCTTACGTTTCAGAGAGAGAGGTGGATACAGCACGGAGGAGCTAAAAAAAACACAATGCGCTTGTTTAGCAATTATTAGCTCTTTTGGTTCAAGTGACTAATACAAGTAGTGACGCTCAGTGTTTGCGAAAACGTAATTAGCATTCCCTCCAACAGTCTTTTGTTTTCTTTCAAATGCTTTTAATTATTTAGTCCATTCTGTGTGGTCTTTCGAAACACAGTGTGAGGAGTGGGTTGAATGTCTCAGTGACAGCTCCACATCGGCCCAGTTGCTGAAGGGAACCAAAGAGGGTGCTAGTGTTCACCATTTCAGCAGCTGGAGATCTGGCTCAGATCAGACACACAGCAGGATCGGTCCAGTGTCAGAGTTAACAACACAGATCCCCTTAAAGCTCCTAACAGAACAGCTCCAGTGAGCTGACTGAGAGAAGGTGATACTCACTGGACTTTTTATTTATGAGCAATGGCTCTATATTTAGTTCCCTCCTCCTCTCCTTACCTTTCCTTTTGTTGATACATTGGCTGATGGGCAGTGTTTGTAAATTTTTCCATTAATTAGAAACGTGGGTGAATTGGTGGTGGAGGGAAATGCATTCAGAGGTGTGTACAAGGTGCTGGATTCACAGAGTATATCATATCATAGAATCCCTACAGTGTGGAAACAGGCCCTTCGGCCCAACATCAGAGCATCCCACTGAGACCCATCCCCCTATAAACCCACCTAATCTACACATCCCTGAACACTATGGGCAATTTAGCTCTCCTGGGTGTTCTCAGAGGGGGAGCACATGATATCCAACGGCTCCCTCGAAGCCCTTAGAGAGGGAGGTGGGCACCAGGGGAGTGGGGAGCATTATTTCCCCTTCTCCCTTCAACTCCATTTTCATTTAATTTCACCACTCTCTTCCTACCATGCTACAGCTGCTACAACACATTGCTGCAGCACATTGTTGAGGCCACATTTGGAATACCGCGTACAATTCTGATTGCCCAGCTATAGGAAGGATGTTATTAAACTGGAAACAGTGCAAAGAAGATTTACAAGCATGTTACTGAGACCGGAGGGTTTGAGTTACAAGGAGAGGCTGGATAGGCTGGGGCTATTTTTCCCAGAGCGTAGGAGGCTTATAGAGGTGTATAAAATCATAAGGGGCAGAGATAAGGTGAATAGACAAGGTCTTTTGTCTGAGGTGGGGGAGTCCAAACCCAGATGGCATAGGTTTAAGGTGACAGGAGAAAGATTTAAAAGGGACCTGATTGGCATCTTTTCCACACAGAGGGTAGTGCATGTATGGAACAAGCTGCCAGAGGAAGTGGTGGAGTTAGGTACAATTACACATTTAAAAGATATTTAGACAGGTACATGGATAGGAAAGGTTCAGAGGGATATGGGCCAAACGCAGGCAAACGGGACTAGATCAGTTTAGGAAACCTGGTTGTCATGGATGGGTTGGGCCGAAGGGTCTGTTTCCATGCTGTATGACTCCAGCCTCCTCTGTACTTATTATTGTTGCAGTGCCCCAGTGGGCTTCTGTACAGGGGTAGGGTCCAGAAGAGCAGGGTGGAAACTGACGTTTGTGTGAAAGTATTCATCTACAATTAAAGCCCTTGTAAAACTCTGAAAGCCTTTTGCTGCCCTATTCCAACATGTGGATATTGGTCTGTTAATCCTGAATTAGGCAGTAGTTTTGCAACACCACAACCTCCTTTATATGGTCCCATTCCGGAGTATGGCGGCTCACAGAGTGTTCTATGGAATCCTGCTATAACGCTACATTTCCCTTTTCCCCAAACACCATAAGAAATAGGATGGGAGCAGGCCATTTGGCCCCTCAAGCCTGCTCCACCATTCATTAGGATTATGGCTGACACAGAGAAACCACTTCCCTCCTTCATGGGGTGTCCAATGATAGGACTTTCTCCTCAGAAGCTTGTGGGTTCAGACCCTACTTGCTCCAGAGACTTCAGGAGGTAACCCAGGCTTGCACTCCTAGTGCAGGTACAGAGTGGGTGGCTACATTCTGAGGAGCCGTCTTTCCAATGAGACACCAAATCAAGACTCCTACCTGGCCCCAGGGTTCTCTCTAAGCTATGTGGGCATCTCAGGCATACCTGTTGTCATGTCGCTGCATAAGCGCCCCCTTCCAGAAGCTGCTGCTGTGTACAGAGCTCAGACACTCACTCAGGAAGAAGAGGGAACGTTACTCTCAGGTGGATGTGACACTTGATCTAATACCTTTGGGAAGTGGGGGAGGGGGAGGCATTAAGATTCTGGATTTGAACTTGAACCCATCACTTTCCTCAATTGTCAAACTGAGGCTCCACATAAGTATTTCAGAAGTACTTTGGGGGCATTGTGAAAGGTGCAGTTTGACTTAAGGTTTTCTTTTTCTTTTACCTTAGGGATGATTTAGCTCAAGCTATGGATAAAATGCAACCAAGGATCTTCTATTTCCTCTTGAGCTGTGGGCAAGACAAGATTGTTCCTCATCCCTATCTCCCAGAGGGTATTAAATCGACCATATTGGGTGGGACAGGAGTCACGTGTAGGGCAGGGGATGGGGACATTAAGGTTTTTACAACAAATCATTGCCATACAATCTATCAAAATTAACTCCCAATTTACACACAGTGGGATCTGAACTCCCGACTCTTTGAAAATATGTTCAGTACCACTGGCTATTAAACACTTGCTGAACTCTTCTCTAACATTACCATCACCTTGCAGATTAGTTCCAACACTCACTGACATCTGATGGGAGTGATCTTTCATTATTGAAGTACCTTGGTCCTTTTTTAGTGAAAGTAACATTGGAAGTAATATTTAGAGTTCGCCTGGCATAAACTTTTATTATTGTATTAATTATCTTCCTCCTGTTCAACTGCCTTCTCTTCTGGTTGTAGAGATGGAATAAAAAGAAAAAAAAACCTTTGTAACTCATCTCGCTTAAATCTAGAATTAGTCTTATCTTGACCAATAAGATCATAAGAGATGGGAGCAGAAGCAGGCCATTTAGCCCATTGAGTCTACTCCACCATTCAATGAGATAATGCTCAACTTCATCTTTCTGTCTTTTCCTCATAACACTCAATTCGTTTACTGATTAAAAACCTCTCAGCCTGGAATATACTTAATAACTCAGCTGCGACAGCCCTCTGAGGCAAAGAATTCCATAGATTCACACCCTCATTCCTCCTCATTTGTCTTAAAAATGCAACCCTTTAATCTGAGATGATGCCCTCTGATCCTAGACTTACCCACAAGAGAAAACAACTTTTCCACATCTACCCTGTCAAGTTGTCTAAGAATCTTGTACATTTCAAAAAGTTCACCTTTCATACTCCTATATTCCAATGAGTACAGGGAGTACAAGTACAGCACTCTTGTGGACCAGGGCAATACACATAATGTTAAGCGAGATCTCACTAGAATTTTGTGCAGGTTTTGGCTAACAGTCAAATGAAATGCTGCAAAATTCTAAAGATGTTGTAAATCTGAAAAGGAAACAGAATGCTGGCGAAATTCAGCAGGTCTGGCACTGTTTGTGAAGAGTGAAAGCAGAGCTGATGTCTCAAGTCCAAAGACTCTTCAATTCTTCTGAAGTAGAGTCATCCCGAACTTGAAACGTTAACTCTGTTTTCTCTCTCCATGGATATTGCCAGACATGCTGAGTTTCTCCAGCACTCTCTGTTTTTACTGTATCCAACCCTCTGCCTGTGCACCTCCCAGTGACCTCTACTTTAAATCACCGCACTATCTATATGACAAGTTCACTCACATCCTCAGATCTTTTTTCTGAGTCACTCTGCATTAATTTGATTCTATTCTCTTTGCACTTATGTGTGTCGTTAGATTTTGTGAAAGAAGATTTCTATTAAACAGACGCGCAGACTGAAATTGCCTATGCCATTGTGTGTGATTTTCTAACTCCTCTCTGAGTCATCTCGAGTGGCATTTGGATTAAAAATATATATTCTTCTCTTTAAATAAACAGATTGTTAGTCAGAGAAAACAGATGACTTTTCAATGTTCTGGGAGATGATTTTTCAAGGGCACAAGATTGAGAAGTTGAGAGTTTAGCAAGTAAGGAACGTTAAAAGCTTCCAAGCTGATTTGTACAGTGACAGACTGTATTGCCTTTGAATTCTTTCAATGGGGTGTGGGCATCACTGGTGAAGATCTCAGCATAGGACTAGAGTCACATATAGAACATAGAACTGTACAACACAGGAACCGGCCATTCAGCCCACAATGCTGTACCAAACATGATGGCAAATTAAACTAATCCCTTTTGCCGGCCCTCGATTCATATCCCTCCATTCCTCGCATATTCAGTGCTTATCTAAAAGTCCCTTAAACCGCCCCTAACCTATCTGCCTCCACTGGCAGCATGTTTCAGACTCCTCTGTGTAAAAATCTTGCCCCCCACCCCCAACATCTCCTTGGGACTTTCACCCTCTTATTTTAAATGCATGCCCCCTAGTATTAGACATTTCAACTCTGGGAAAAAGATTCTGACTGTCAACACTATCTTTGCATCTCATAACTTTATAGATTCCAATCAAATCTCCCCTCAGCCTCTCCCGCTCCAGAGAAAACAATCCGAGTTTTTCTAGCCTCTCCTTATAGCTTAAGCCCTCTAACCCAGGAGCATCCTGATAAACTACTTCTGTACCCTCTCCAAAGCCTCCACGTCCTTCCTGTAATATGGCAACCAGAACTGAATGCGATACTCTGGACCAAGTAAGGCCAGGAGGTTTCCTTCCCTCTAAAGGGCAGTAATTAAACAATTTGGAGTTTACAATAATCCAATGGCTTCATGATCACATGCGCTCATGCCAACTTTTAATTTCTAGATTCTTTCCACATCAAATTCAAACTCTCAGACTTAGGTCTGGTTCCACTGGATTACTGACCCAGTAACATAACTGATACGCTGTGTGGCAAATAGCCAAATGGGAAATGTGATGTCAGCTTGTATCCAGTGACGGGCAGCTGGATTAAGGTCGCCTGATTTATATTACAACAATGAGTACATTTTAAAAGGGCTTCAGTGACCGTACTGATATAATCGGGAAGACCAGAGAGTTCCTCACTGGCAGAGGGAATTATCGAATGCACTGACTGACTTCCCCCTCCCTCGGGAGCATCTCTGTCACCATCAGCAGACAGAATGTCTTGCCACCTGAGACCAGACCAATGGATTGAGAGGTAAGGGTGCCTGGAGACAAATGCATAAGGTCAGCAAGATCCTGAACCAGCCACAATCCTGACTAAGGTGCTCCGATGCAGCTACAACACTGTATCTACCAACACTGAATCCCCAGATTAAAACCCTTCAGGTTACCATTGACTCAAAACTTATTTGGACCACCCATAGAGATACTGGGGCGACAAGAGGCTGGGGTTCTGCCATGAGTAAATCACCCTCTGAAAAGCCCATGCCTGTCCCACCATCAGCAAGGTACGACAGTGTGATGGAATACTCCCCACTTGTCTGGATGAGTGCAGCTTCAACAACACTAACCACCTCCTTAAGCAATGCTCCCTCTGCCACTGATGCTCAGTAGCAGCAGTTTATACCAATTTTCCTCAGACAGCACCTTCCAAACACATGCCCTCTACCATCCAGAAGGACAAAGGCAGTAGATACCATCTCCTGCAAGCTCCCCTCCAAACTACTCACCACCCTGACTCGGAACCATACTGCTATTTCTTCACAGCTGCTGGGTCAAAATCTTTCTACGCCATTCCTAACAGCGCTGTGAGTGTCCATATACAACATGGACAGCAGTGGCTCAGGAGCTGACTCATCACCACCTTCTCGAGGAAAACTAAGGGAGGACAACAAATGGCGGCCAAGCAAAGAAGTTTATATCTCATGGATGGATAAAAAACATGACCGTCAAAATACCATCAAAACTAGCTTTGAAATTATTTCACGGGATCTGAGCCCTGGAGCAGCACATGGGGAACAGCCCTGGGGCAGCACATGGACAGAGCCCTGGGGCAGCACATGGGGAACAGCCCTGAGCAGCACATGGACAGAGCCCTGGGGTAGCATATGGGGAACAGCCCTGGAGCAGTACATGGACAGAGCCCTGGGGTAGCATATGGGGAACAGCCCTGGAGCAGTACATGGACAGAGCCCTGGGGCAGCACATGGGGAACAGCCCTGAGCAGCACATGGACAGAGCCCTGGGGTAGCATATGGGGAACAGCCCTGGAGCA
>NC_063357.1:6257699-6302820 GCF_021869965.1 Rhincodon typus | reverse complement strand
GTGGAAGCAGACAGGAGCAGGCAGCCCGAGGCGGCGACAGAGGATCTGCATCCCCAGAGCATTGGAGGGGCTGAGTCCCCGGAGCGTCCAGGGGTGGGTGGGGGGGAGGGGTTGCTGAGTCCCCGGAGCGTCCGGGGTGGGGGGCTGAGTCCCCGGAGCGATGGAGGGGCTGAGGTACGAATCCCGGTACAGCATGACTTACCTTGTTGCTGCTGAGTGCTGGTGAGGAGCGGACTAGAGGCTGGAGCAATGCGGGACAATTGCTGGATTTGTACCCAGCGCTATGTGTTGAGCTGCTGTTATCGAACTGAAATTTAAAACCTTTTCACAATGTGGTAACTACCTCTGTAAGTCATGCTTATGCTTTTCTTTAATCCTGTTTGCATAAGAACACTATTTATTTTACTCTGTAAGATTTGTACCAAGGTACTTGTACCTAAGATGGCGCCACTGAAAGGCAGCCATTGTAAAATCTTTTCGCTTTACTCCTGCACTTCTGTACTGTAGTATAAGTGACAGTAAAGGATATTCTAGATAGGTGGAGGAACAGGTAGTACTAAGGACGTGGGGAGGCTGCAAAAGCACATGGACAGGCTAGGAGAGTAAGCAATGAAGTGGCAGACAGAATACAATGTGGAAAACTGTGAGGTTATGCACTTTGGGAGGAAGAATACAGGTGTAGACTACTTTCGAAACAGGGAAAGGCTTCAGAAATCTAAAGCACACAGAGACTTGGGAGTCCTAGTTGAGGATTCTCTTAAGGCTAAAATGCAGATTCAGTTGGCAGGCAGGAAGGCAAATGCAATGTTAACATTTGTTTCAAGAGGGCTGGAGTACAAGAGACGAGACATACTGCTGAGGCTGTATAAGGATATGGTCAGACTGCATTTGAAATTTTGTGAGCAGTTTGGGCACCATATCTAAGGACAGATGTGCTGGCCTTGGAGGGAGCCCAGAAGAGGTTTACAAGAATGATCCCAGGAATGAAGGACTTGTCAAATGAGGAGAAATTGAGGACTCTGGGTCTGAACGATGCAATTTAGAAGGATGAGGGGGATATAAAGAAGGATGGTCTTGCTCTTGAGGGAGTGCAGCGAAGGTTTACCAGGCTGATTCCGGGGATGGCGGGTCTGATGTATGGGGAGAGATTGACTAGGTTGGGATTGTCTTCACTAGAGTTCAGACAAATGAGGGGGATCTCATAGAGACTTATAAAATTCTAACAGGACTGGACAGGGTAGATGCAGGGAGGATGTTCCCGATGGTGGGTGTGTCCAGAACCAGGGGTCACAGTCTGAGGATTCAGGGTAGACCATTTAGGATGGAGATGGGGAGACATTTCTTCAAGCAAAAAGTGGTGAGCCTGTGGAATTCATTACCAAAGGAAGCAGTTGATGCCAAAACATCGAGGTGGCTAGATATAGCACTTGGGGCAAATGGGATCAAAGGTCATGGGGAGAAAGCAGGATTAGGCTATTGAGTTGGGCGATCAGCCATGATTGTGAAGAATGGTGGAGCAGGCTCGAAGGGCCGAATGGCCTCCTCCTGCTCTTATCTTCTATGTTTCTATCTGACTGAAACTCACAGAATATTGAGAGTGCTGGATAGAGTGGATGTGGAGAAGATGTTTCCAGAAGTAGGAGAGACTAAGACCTGGGGGCACAGTCTCAGAGTGAAGGGACAACGCCTTAGAACTGAGATGAGGAGGAATTTCTTCAGCCAGAGGATGGGGAATCTGTGTGATGCATAGCTACAGAAGTCTGTGGAGGCCAAGCCATTTAAGACAGTGGTAGATAGGTTCTTGATTAGTAAGGGGGTCAAGGGTTAGAGGGAGAAGGCAGGAGAACGGAGTTGGGAAACATATCAGCCATGATCAAAGGGCAGAGCAGGCACAATGGGCCGAATGGCCTTATTCTGCCCCTATTTTTATATATAGGTTTTTAACGAGAATCAATGGTCACCATTAGCAAGACTAGCTTTAACTTCTGGATTTAATTAACTGAATTTAAACTCCAACAGGCTACTGTCAGATGTCCTTGGGCCTTTGGCCCCAAAGCGATAGTCTGGGCCCCATGATGGCCAGTTGTGTGTGACATTACCACTCCACCACCATCAAGGACCTGTTCTGCCTTCCTGTCAATCAATAACCCCATGTGGTCCAGAGTGATGCATGGTCGTTCCTCCATCATTAAGGAACATCCCATAACAACCAGAGGGAACTAAATCAGGAAAACTTTCTTTCCTTATCACAGGACACACTGACTGAAAGGGTCACAGAAAAAAAATCAATTGGAATTGAACTGGACCAATATTTGAAAAGCACAACATTCTCAAGGGAAGAGCTGGGGGGCAAGGGTTAAGTATTGAGGTGCTTGAAAGTGCTGGAACACTTTCAGCCAATGGGCTGAAGGGCTTCCTGTCACACAATGGAATCCATAAGGTCAATGTCAGAATCTCTCGGAAATCCACCACTTGCTGCCGCCTCCCATCCATGATACAGAGCTGAGGACGGGAAATGATGGGTTCGGAAGAGGTTCAGGATCCAGCCAACTTTCTGCTCCCCCTGACATCGAGCTGTGCAGTCAGGAACTGAATAATTCATCAGAAAACATATGCAGCCATGGAAACCCAGGGAACAGCCGCTTAACAGCACAGTAATTGCAGAGCATCGAACTATCCATTAAGAGGTGACGTCTATAGCACTTAATCACAGTGGTTAGGACCTCTCTATTCATTTTTTTAAAACTATATATAATAAAACATGTGTAAATATAGATCATTACCTCGTTCCCATCTGCAACACTCCGTCTGTGAGTGGGCAGATATCATCAGAGCGTGCATTTGTATAGCGCCTTTTCACAGCCTTGGGACATCCCAAAGCACCTTGAGGAATTTTTTTGAACAGTAGCTGCGAAGTAGGATAGAGAGCAGCCAATTTGCACACAGCAAGCTCCCACAAAAACACCCAGATCATCTGTTTCAGTGAATATTGGCCAGACAGTCAGGATGGGGGTGGGAGAGACCAGGGGACACAGATCAGGGAGGACTCACCCTGTTCTTCTCTGTGATAATGTACGGTGTCATGTTATCCACCACGGAGGGCAGATGGAACTTTGAATTAATTCCTCAGTCCAAAGATGGGATTCCCAGAGTACAGCAATCCCTCAGTACTGAAATGGAAATGTCAGCATCTCCTGGAGGATCCCACTATCCTGGTTCATGTCCACTCAGCTGATTCCAGACTGACAGAGATATCAGCTCAGTGCTAGGTTTGGGACTGGTACCCCAGCCCCATCCTTTGAAGTTCATTTTCAACACCGCCCCCACCCTCCACCCAGGAGAATGGGGACAGACCACTGTGACAACACTTTTGCACTCACATGCAGGAGCACAGAAACAGGCCATTCAACCTTTGTTAATACAGGGCACCTTTCACAACCTAACACCTCAAAGTGCTCTGTAGCTATTTCAGCATCACCACAGTCATCACAAATACAGCAGTCAATTTGCACACAGCAAGGTCTCACAGCCAGCAATGTGATCATGATCAGATAATTGTATGCTGGTGACATTAATTGAGGGATAAGTATTGGCCTTAATATCAGGGAGAGCGCCCTGAGTTCTTTGTTGAAATTTTGCAGGAATCCAGGCACCCAAAACACGGCACCTACAACTGTGCAGCACCTCCTCAGCGCTGAATCACAGAAAGAGGCCATTTAGCCCGTTGTGTCAGTTCTGGCTCTCTGAAGAAGTAATTTACTTAGTGTCAGTTCCCAGGCTTCTCCACATCACCCTACACACTCTTCAGCTGTAGCTAACTGTCTAACTCCTGTTGAAAGCCTTGGCGGGTTCTGCTGCCACCATCAGGCAGTGCGCTCCATGGAGATCATTACCACTCGGGAGCGGGTAGATGTTTCTCCTCCAGTGGCTTGCAATGGAAGGTCAGCCTGGAGCCTAAGTTCAAACCAGCAGCTTGGGGCTTCAACCCAGAACCTCCTGGCTCAGGATTCACAGAGCGTTAGAGACTTTTAAGCGACTCTTGGATAGGCACATACAGGATAGTAAAATGCAGGGTAGATTGATTTTAGTAGGATAATAGGTTGGCACAACGTCGTGGGCCGAAGGCCCTGTACTGTGCTGTACTGTTCTATGTTCTATGATACATACCCTTACTGGATAGGGTGGATGTTGAGAAGATGTTTCCACTTGTAGGAGAGACAAGGACCCAAGTAGGGTCTAACCACAGCTTTATTTTACTCGTCATTCTTCCGTGGGATGAGGGATTTCTGGCAAAGCCAGAATTTTGTGACCATCCTCAATTGCCCTTGAACTGAGTGGTTTGTTCAGCCACTTCAGGGGGCAGTTAGGAACTGCTTTGCTCTGACTCTCGACTCACATAGAGGCCCGACTGAGTCCAGTGGACAGTGAGATGATGGTTCTAGTAGAAATGTCACTAGGTCAGTAATCTAAGGTCAAGGCTAATGCTTTGGGGATACAGGTTCAAATCCCAGCACTGCTGGTAGAATTTAAATTCAATCAATACTTTTGAAGTAGAAAGCTTGTGTCAGTGACAGCGTTCTATCATCGAAAACCCAACTGGTTTACTAATGCCCTTTAGGGAAGGAAACTGCCAATGCTTACCTGGTCCAGCCTACATGTGACTCCAGACTTCTGCAAAGGCTACGGGCCCTGACAACATTCCAGCAATACTATTGAAGACTTGTGCTCCAGAACTTGCCGCTGCCCTAGCCAAGCTCTTTCAATACAGTTACAACACTGGCATCTACCCGACATTGTGGAAAATTGGCCAGGTATGTCCTGTACACAAAAAGCAGAACAAATCCAACCCAGCCAATCCCTGCCCAATCATTCTACTCTCAGTAGTGATCAGTAAAATGATAGAAGGTGTCATCAAGCAGCACCTGCTCAGTGATGCCCAGGTTGGGTTCCACCAGAACCACTCAGTTCAGGCTTAAGCCGGAAAGTGGTGAGTAAATTGTTGTGCCACACAAGTGCCAGGCAATTACCATCTCTGATAAGAAACAATCTACCATTGACATTCAATGCTGTTACCATCAGTGAATTTCCCCCACTATCAATATCTTGGGGGTTACCATCGACTAGAAACTTAACTGGATTAACCATACAAACATAGTGGTTGCTAAAGCAAGTCAGAGGCCAGGAATCCTGCTGTGTGTAACTTCCAAAGTCGACTCCTGATTCCCCAAAGCCTGTCTGCCATCTACAAGGTACAAGTCAGGAGTGTGATGGAATACTCCCCATTTTGCCCAGATGCATGCAACTCCAACAACACTCAAAAAGCTTAACACCATCCAGGACAAAGCAGCCCATTTGATTGGCACCTCATCCTCTCCCCAACACCATGGACACTCAATAGCAGCAGTGTGTACTATCTACAACATGCGCTGCAGAAATTCATTGAGGCCCCCACAGACATCAGCTTCCAAACCCACGGCCAATAAGGAGAATATATTTTGTTAAGGTTTTGAGTCCGGTGACCAGCGTCTGCAATTCTATGTTTTACCTTAGTTTGTTGATCTTGGGCTTTGCAAATTGAATAATGCTGAAAGAATTTGTACAATGCAGCCAGTTCAATTAGATCATTGTTCAGAACTGTCAATGCAACGTGATAATGTGGTTTTGTGAACACTTTCAGGCAATATTGGTTTATTGGATTGCTGCAATTATTTACTCACTGTTTCGTATTCATGCACTCACTGCAGTGTCTTGACTGACACTTTGCTCCACTGAGAGGTCAAAATGCCACTGTACCACACTCTGTTACTCATGACAACTCAAAGAATTTTCCAATCTTCACAAGTGACCTGCTGAACATTGTATGCTTGACTGTATGTTCTCAGAAGCTTTTCAATATCATGTATAATTGAGACTGCTTCCAAGCATCATCTATTCCAAGATCTTATGTGAGTAACACAGCAGTGTGTTACTCACAGAAGATTTCATTTTCAACACCACCACTATTCCATTTTTCTTTCCAAGCAAAGACGCTCTGTATGATGTAAACATCACCATCTTCTGTAAACCAAGGTTAAATTAGCACAAAAGAAGCCGGATTTCCAACTCTGTGGAGACTCCGCTGCAAGCAGTCAGTTTCCAAGTTTCTGCAAAGATCATCTTGCCAACAAGTTCAGAATCTAGTTGAGAGATAGTAAGAACTGCCGATGCTGGAGTCAGAGATAACACAGTGTGGAGCTGGAGGAACACAGCAGGCCAGGCAGCATCAGAGGAGCAGGAAAGTTGGCAGTTTGGGTCGGAAGCCTTCTTCAGAAAAAGGGGCAAACGCAGGCAAGTGGGATAGTTTGGTTTGGGAACAAGGTCAACGTGGACTGGTTGGACCAAATGGTCTCTTTCCATGCTCTATGACTAGTTGAAACTTGATGTACAAAATCAACATTTTTTTTATACTGAAACAACTCTACTTGTGTCTACCATCAATGGATGATAATGTGATTTGTGCCGTTCACCTGGCACTGTTACTGTTTGACAAAGTTGATGTACTCCACAAATTTAAAGGTATAATTCTTCCAAATGCTCTCAGTAATTGCTGTACATTTTGCCACATGATCGAAATGTCTTGCATGGAAAACATGAATGCATTCATGTTTACTTCAATTAGAGTTTTCACCAGATCAGGACTGGTCATTTTTGTGCTTTGTCTCACCCTCGTTTTAGTAAGCATTCATAACATTCTATTTTTGTTGTAGTTTCATTAATTAAAAGTGGAATCTATGTGGATTTTTTGGTTCAAATGCCCCTTTACATAGTCCACTTTTTTTCCAAGTGCTGAGCTCACTATTTGCTCTTGAACTAACAATGATAAGGCACTAAAATAAGGCAAAGAACTGCAGATGGTGGAGGTCTGGAACAGGGAAAATGATTGCTGGCAAAGTTCATTGGGTCTGGTAGCATTTGTGTGAAGGAAGCAAAATTAATGTTTTGAGTCCAGCAACTCTTCATCAGAAATGTTAGTAGCGAGAAACCAGTGGTATTTATGCAGAAGCCAAAGTAGGGGAGGGGTTGGGGGGAAGTGAAAGGGGAGAGTTGAGCAGATAGGTGGAGTTGGAGCCCAGAGAGAGGGATATGAAAGGGGACGGTAAACATTGGCTCTGCTTTCTTCCCACAGATGCTGCCAGACCTGCTGAGTTTTTCCAGTAATTCCTGTTTTTGTTTCAGATCTCCAGCATCAGCAGCTCTTCATCTTATTGTAGTGTTTAACTCACTGCCACATCTCTTCCAGCTATGCCCACTTTGAAGAAGTTCTGCTCCTCTCTCCAACAGGATTTCCAATCTAACCTTTCTTCTTGTTCTCCATTGTTACTTTTGTTTTCTCTCCTAGTATTTGACAAAGTCTTTGGCAAAACCCTCTTCCACAGTCAAATTACATTCCTCAGTGACTGCCTCTGGCTCAGACTCGCTCCATGTGGATTTCCACTGAAGTTTCATCTTTCGTGTTTCAAATCCACTTTGGAACACAGATTATCTCCGTGATGAACAATGCTCCTCGAACAGCCGTGCTCACTGCTTCCTGAGTTCCACGCTCAGTGCTATACTCCACTATATGAACCTCTGTCTCCATCAGCACCACCTTATACTGTCGCAGAGCTATCCTGCCTCCCAGTTTCATTCTCCACTCATTTAATGTGGTAACAAGAAACTTTTTCTCTTCCTTTCAGGCATTAAGGGACACAAGCTGGAATAACTCAGAGTTATCCACACCCCTCTGGTACACTGCTCCTATCCCTTTCCCTCTGACTCCATCCTTTCCCTTGATCCCACCACTTGTTGGGTATTTACTATCCTTTCTGACCTTTTACTCTCTGTTGCTGAATGTTCTGCACTCAGCATAGATCGTAATTTTATACCTCTGTGCTCCCACCTCAATGAATTTCGGGCATGGCATGACATTGAACTCCTCTTCCATTGCCTCCGTGCCCATTCCTTTGGGAGAGGACTTCCGTCCAATCTCCCAGACCCCTTCACCCGTCTCCAACACTCTCCCTCCACCAAGACCCCTTCCTTTGGTATTTTACCTGCATTTGACCTGTTGACATGACATTGGTCGCCTCAATTTCTCTGCACACTCCCCCCCACCACCCATTCCTATCCTCCCGGGAACTGATTGCACTCCATGCTCTCAGATCCAACATTGACTTTGTTGTTAAGCCTGCGACAAGGGTCATGCTGTTGTAGTCTGGCAGACTGACCTCTACATTGCAGCTTTCAGTTATGTCCTCCTATCTCCCCCTGGACCATGTGCCCACCATCGAACATTAGTTCACGACTGTCACAAACCTTATCTCCTCGGGTATCTCCCCACCACAGACTCCCAGCTCATAGTTTCCCAACCCTGTACAGCCCTCTTCTCTCTTCTCCTCAAAATCCACAAACAGGACTGCCTGGGCAGACCCATTATTTCTGCCTGTTCCTTCCCCACACAACTCATCTCTTCTTCCCTCAATTTTTTTTCTGCCCTTTCCAATCTCGTTGGTTTTATGTCAGTTTTTGAAATTTCCAGTTTGTGAGCTCCAGCCACCTCCTCTTCACAATGGATGTGCAGTCCCTTTACACGTCCATCCCCCATCAGGATGGTCTCAGGGCTCTCCACTTCTTCCTGGAAAAGAGATTCAAACCATCCCCATCTACCACCACCCTCCTCTGCCTGACCGAGGTCATCCTGAACAACCTCTCACTTCCTTCAAGTCAAAGGTGTGGCATTGGATACCCGCGTGGGTCCCAGTTATGCCTGTGTCTTTGTTCCAGTCCTATTCAAGCCCCCACCCACAATTCTTCCTCTGGTATATCCATGACATCATCAGTGCTGCTTCCCTCTCTCATTGATCAATTTCACTTCCAATTTCCACTTTGCCCTCACCTTCATCTTCATCTCCAACCTCTCACTTCCCTTTCTTAACATCTCTGTTTTCTTTTCTGAAGATTGGGTGGCCATCGATACACACTGCAAACTAATCAATTCCCACAGTTCCCTCAACTACATATCCTCACATCGTGTTTCCTGTAAAGATTCTTTTCCATTCTCCCAGTTTATCCGTTGCAGTGAAGTTATCTAAGATTACAGAGATCTTGATCAATTGAGTCAATGGGTTGAGGAATGGCAGATGGAGCTTAATTTGGTTAAATGTGAGGTATTGCACTTTGGTAAAACAAACAAGGACAGGACTTATATAAATAATGGTAGGGCCCTGAGTAGTGTTACAGAACAGAAAGGCCTAGGGGTTCAGGTAAAAAGTTATTTGAAGTTTGTTTCATGTGTAGACAAGGTGGTTCAGAAGGCATTTAGCACACTTGCCATCATTGCTCAGACCTTTGAGTATAGGAGTTGGGACGTCATGTTGAGGTTGTACAGGACATTGGTGAGGCCTCTTCTGGAATACTGTGTGTAGTTCTGGTCATTCTGCTATAGGAAGGATATTATTAAATTGAAGAGGGTTCAGAACAGATTTATCAGGATGTTGCTGTGAATGGATGGTTTGAGTTATAAAGATCGGCTGGGATGTTTTTCACTGGAGTGAGGTTGAGGGGTGACCTTGTAGAGGTTTATAAAATCATGAGGGGCATAGTTAAGCTGAATAGCATGAGTTTTTCCCTGGGGCGGGGAGTTCAAAATTATGGGCATATTTTTAAGGTGAGATGAGAAAGATTTAAAAAGGACATGAGGGAGGGGCAACTTGTTTTACACAGAAAGCAGTTCGTGTGTGGAATGAACTGCCAGAGGGTGCAGGTACAGTTACAACGTTTAAAAAACATTTGGTTAAGTACATGAATAGGTAAGGTTTGGAGTGATATGGGCCAAACGCAGGCAAGTGGAATAGTTTGGTTTGGGAACAAGGTCAACGTGGACTAGTTGGACCCAAGGGTCTGTTTCCGTGCTCTGTGACTCCGTGACTCTATAGCATCTAGAAGGACAAGGGCAGCAGAAACATGAGGTTCCTAACAGCTGGAAGTTCCCCTCCAAGCTGCCCACCATCCTGACTTGAAAATATATTGCCGTTCCTTCACTGTTGCTGGGTCAAATTCCCAGGACTCCCTCTCACCCACAGCACTGTGGATGTGCAAACAGAACATGGAGTGCACTGGCTCAAGGAGGCAGCTCACCACCACCTTCTCAAAGGCAACTAGGGACGGGGCCAGCCAGTGATGCCCACATCCCAACAGCAATGCGATGAAACAGCCTCAAGAGGCAATCAGTTCAGAGGCAACTAAGGGAATGGGAAACAAATATTGGCCTTGCAAGTGATGGCCACATCCCATTAAAGGGTAAAAATGTAGCAGATTTCCTTCTTGACAGGTTTCTACAATAATTGATGATAGCTTCACGGTCATCACTACTGTTTTCAATTCTAGATTTTAAAATTTGAATTTAAATTCCACCAGATGGGATCTGAGCCAGCGAACGTGAAGCATTAGCAATGGGCACCTGGATTGTGAGCACCAATTCACTACCATCTGTTCAATGCTGAGCATCCAAACATTGTAGGTCTCACAACAAGTTTGCAATTTTTCTTTCCCTTTGTCAATTTATTCCTGATTCCCTTCCCCCACTTCCCTGCGTTCCTGAACATATTGATGCACGCTGGTATAGTAACAACTGCTGTCCTTGCTTCTCACACACGTCTAACTCTCCACGTAAGCTAATTCAGTCAGCTGAAATTTTCCAAACTGATAACGTTGGTGTTACAGAAAGAAGGCAGGTCAAATGGAGGAGCAGTACAAATCATTCTCTATCAGGGTGAATGGCGGAACAAGCTTTAAGGGGCTGAAGGGCCTTAGGGTACTGTGTCAGCCAGGCCTAGGTGGATAGCACACTCACCCGTGTTCGAAGGTCCTGGGTTCAACTCCCACTCCCGAGGCTTGAGCACAGAAATCCAGGCGGATACAGAGATGCAGCATTGAGGGAATATTGCAGTTTCGGAGGTGCTGTCCCTCGGGAGCGTTAAACCCAGATCCCATCTGCCCTCTCAGAGAGAGGTTCCTCCCAGTCCTGGCCAATTTGAACCCTCAACTCAAAGGAAGTGCTCTTTGTGAGAGCTTGCTGTGCACAACTTGGCTGTTGTATTTTCCTATACACTGCGGCAGCGACTACACCTCAAACATATTGAGATTATCTGCAGTTGGCTGTATCTGCCCCATCCCATTCTAGCATGGGAGTCAAGTCAAGTCAAGCACGGCTTGACTTCAGGCCATGTTAAGGGCAAATTTTCGTTTGGTTTAATTTATTCGCTGTTAAAGATGCTGCCAATCCAGCACTGCCCCCCTTCCCCAAGGACATCTTTATTCAGTTACCCTGGAGATATCCAGCACTGCTCTGCGAATCGAGATTATCTGAAGGCGCTGGTAGGAAGGGAGCAGCCAATACCGGCATATTGCACATTTGCATAAAATATGAATGCTGGCGAGTTCCTTGATTATTCATGCATATCATGTGCATATATTAGTACATCTGGAAGTGCTGAGCTACGTACAGGGAACATCCCTTGGGATTCTCCTGTAAAGTTGCCTGGTCCGTGGGGACTCTGCAGAAATTTGCGCTCTGCAAGGCATTTCCTAAGTTACGAGAACAGACCCCATTCAAATCTTTGAAACTGCAGGTTCTTCCAGGCTTGTCTCAGGACAATGAGATGCCCGTCTTTTCTGGGACGCCATAGGGTCATCAGAACTAACTCGACGGCGAAGGTGAAGGAAGGAGACCTCAGGTGCCAATTCTCCCGACCATGCCCTGTAGTCTCCGAGAATCGGCAAAAATCATAGGCACATGGCCAAAAATAATTCTGTTAGGAAGATTGGGAGAAGTGTTTGACTGAGCTGGTGTCAAACTCTCTGGGGAAATATCCCAGCACAGCTGGCAGATCGGCAACAACGGTGGGGAGACAGTGAGTGAGAGAAACAGTCGAGATTTCAGTGCCGCTGCCTTTTCATCAGAACCGGCCTTAAGGGTAAAGTGGGGACAGCAACTCTGTTTCTCTCTGTCATCTTCGAGTTCTGACCCAAAACCCTGTTCCTCTTTCATTGGTCCAGTCTTCCACTCTGCCTCCGTCGTCAAAAAGGTGTACTGCATGTTTGCCTTCATAGGTCGACGCATTGAGTATAAAAACTAGCAAGTCATGTTGCAGCTGTGTAAAACTTTAGTGAGGCCACATTTGGAGTACTGTGTGCAGTTCTAGTCACCACACTATAGGAAGGATGTGGAGACTGTGTAAAAGAGGTTTACCATGATGTTGATAACAAGGTGTAGAGCTGGATGAACACAGCAGGCCAGGCAGCATCGGGTCCAGACTTGAAATGTCAGCTTTCCTGCTCCTCTGATGCTGCCTGGCTTGCTGTGTTCATCCAGCTTGTTATCTCAGATTCCAGCATCGGCAGTTTCTACTATCTCTGAGTGAGCTTTACCATGATGTTGCCTGGATTGGAGTGTATTAGCTGTAAGGAGAGGTTGGACAAACTTGGATTGTTTTTGCTAGAGCTTCAGAGGCTGAGGGCAGCCTGACATAAGTGTATAAAATTATGAGAGGCATGGATAGGGTGGGTAGTCGGAGCCTGTTATCCAAGGCTAGAAATATCAAATACCAGGGGGCATAGGTTTAAGATGAGAGGGGGAAAGTTTAAAGATGTGCAAGTCAAGTTTTTTTTAACACAGAGAGTGGTAGGTGCTTGGAACGTGCCGTCAGGGAGGTGATATAAGCAGATACAAAACAATGTTTAAGAGGCATTTAGACAGAAACATGAGTAGGCACAGAATAGAGGGATATGGATCATATACAGGGATATGGATCATATACAGGCAGATGGGATTAGTTTAGAATGGCATCATGGTCAGCACAGATATGGTGGGCTGAAGGGCCTGTTCCTGTTCTATGACACTGTCAGATCTGGCTGAGGAGTTCCTGCATTTTCCACCAACGTCCCAGTGGTTCAGGGTGCCCTGTTCACATCAAACCGTGACATCGCATTGTCACATCCCTTGGATCTGCATAGTGGGGGTTATGGTGGAGAAAATACCCCTCCAGCTGTCAGGAAGGAGGGGGTAGCAGAGGGGTTTGGCGGGGGGCAATGAGGGCCAGTGAGAGAGGTGAGGACAATGGCTCCACAGTTTTAGGGCTACCAGGGTGTGAGGTTAACCCAGGACTGCACCTGTCTGTTCAGGTACTTACGAAAGATCCATGACACCATTCTGAAGAAGAGCTTGAGTCCTGGGTTTCCTTTAGAATGTTTATCTCTCAATCGATATCACAAAATTGTGGCTGTGTTTATAACTACAGATTTTACTGTGATTATTCTATTGCTGTTTGTGGGAGCTTGCTGTGCACAAATTAGCTGCCACGTTTCACATTGCAACAGTGAGTATGCTTCAAGAATTGGCTTTAAAGAGCTCACACTGCCCAGTAGTTGAGAAAAGCATCATCAACACTGCAAGTATTTCTTTATTTAATCAGGTCGCCTCTCAGCAGTTCTGAGGAAGGGTCACTGGATCGGAAGTGTTAACTCTGCTTTCTCTCTCCACGGATGCTACCAGGCCTGCTGAGTTTCTCCAGTTTTCTTAATATTTTGTTGACTAAGGAGAGAAATAAGACTGTCGATGACAACAGAAAGGGTTAAATTTTACAGGACTGAAGTCGTAATATACCCCTGGGAACAGTGAGCTGTCTTCCAGTTAATAGATGTCTCAGTGTGACTCCATCACAGGGGCTTCCTAATGTTGCTGAGTAGCATTTTAAGTCAAAATCAATAGGCTCTCTCTTTTGTTTGTTTCGCTACAATTTTCTAAATTGTGCTGCACACAGCGAAGAATTCACTCTGAAAGTGGCAGTTTGGGGAAAGCAGGTTTCTATCGGATGCGAGCAGACTGGTGCTTGATTTAGGCCTTTCCCCCCAGGGACCTGACATCGACCATGAGCAGCTGCCTCACTGACGTCACTCCACTCAGTCTGGGATAAAATTAGCCCGAGCCGTGGGTCTGTTCAGCCGGGACCCAATGCAGAATTTACAGGAGAGGAGGAATATTAAAGACCAACAGACAAACACTGAAACCAGAGCAGAGATCCACTGCAGTCTCTCAGACAGAGACACACACACAGACGCACACAGATACAGACACACACACATATACCGACACATACGCACACACACATACATATACAGACATACGCACACACATATACATATAGACACACATACATATACAGACACAAACGCAGACAGACACAGACACACACATATACAGACATACACAGATGCATACACACAAACATACAGACACAGGCACACACAGGCGTGCACACACACATACAGGCACACAGCGACAGACACACATACACAAACACACACATATACAGACATACACACACACACATATGAAGGTCAACACTGAATTACATATAACCTCAATCAGAGAAATCAAAAACTGCAGTGTGGCAGGGGCGGAGGTGGAGGGATGGTGGGGGGGAGTGGGGAGCGAATGGTGGAGAATGGGGATAGGGTGAGTTGCGGGGGTTGGTGGGGGCCTTGTAGGAGGGGAGTGATAAACCAGCTCCAATCGGCAAGGACACTTCAAACGTCTAAAAATAGAAAGTACGCCTCGGGTGGTTAATGCATTACTGTCAGAGCTTTCAAAACACTTACACACCCAGACATTCTCTAACCTATCACAACGATGTATTTTGCCGATGCCGTTTGATGGAAAGTTCAGGGGGGGGATGTAGAATTGAAGATGACACCTCTCGGGTATGACTGTGGTAGTGTCTCCCTCTTCAAACTGTCAAGTTGTGGAAAACCCTGCGACTTTCATCACAGGAGGGGCTGCTGTGCACAGCTGAACTGTCTTTCTTTCCATCACCAATATTTAGTTCCAATTAAAGAGTCGACTAAGAAGAAATACATGTTTTTAATTATTTTTAGACATTTGCTCATGGGATGTGGGTGCTTCCAGCTAGGCTCAGCATTTATTGACCATTCCTTATTGGCCCTGGTGGAGGTGCCATCCATGGGTGTAAAGGCAGCGTCAGTGTAGTGAGCCCCGTCTCCTTGCCAGGATCCCAGCTAACACACCCGTCTCTGAATTAGATCATTGAATCACAGAATCCCTACAGTGTGGAAACATGCCATTCGGCCCAACTAGTCCACACCGCCCCTCCGAAGAGCATCCCAACCCGACTCATTCCTCTACCCCTGCAATTCCCCATGTCTAACCCGCCTAACCTAACCATTCCTGGGCACTAAGGGCAATTTAGCATGGCCAATCCACCTAACCTGCACATCCTTGGACTGAGGGAGGAAACCGGAGCACCCAGAGGAAACCCACGCAGACACGGGGAGAATGTGCAAACTCCACACAGACAGGCACCCGAGGCTGCAGGACGTAGTCTGTGGGGATCAGGTCTTGCTGATTCTAGCATTAAAACAATCCCGACTGCAGTACTGAGGAAGTGCTGCAGCGTCGGAGGTGCCACCATCCGAGTGAACAGGCCTCTCAGATGCCCCTCCTCAATATTTAACTCCTTGGCAAACAACGCTTAATTAAAGATTGGGTGGTCAAGATCACGTTGCTGGTTTTGGGGGTTGGCTGAGTACAAACCGATTGCTGCGTTTCCAGAATTACAATCAATGACCGCAACTCAGAAGGTATTTCACTGGCTGTCCTGAGTCATCCTGAGGTTGCAAAAGGCACTATATAAATGCAAGTCTTCATTTTGTTTCTTTTTTCTTCAATGGCCTCTGCCTGTCCTTTTAAGGCACTGGAGTTAGGCCACTACAGAGCCTGAAAAAAAGTTCGGGGCTTAATTAGCACGAACCTCAATCAGTCTCAGTGAAAATGGGTGTGGGCTGCAATGTTGCTGCTTCTTAAATAAATGGCCCAAATATGTGCATTAAATTTCTATGGTTCTCTGGCACAGCCAATTAAGAGTGTTAGGATAACATCACAATGATCTAGAATACATTGTCTGAAAGAAAGCATTGGGGAGTGGATCTAATTGCATAGGATAGAGAGATTGTTTCCCCTTGTGGGAGACTCTAGGGCCAAAGAGCATAATCTCAGGGTAAGGGGGTCACCTGATTAGGACAGAGATGAGGAGGAATTTCTTGTCTCAGAGGGATATGAATCTGTGGAATGATTTACCACAGAGTTTGGGTCATTAAGAAAATTCAAAGCTGAGACAGACAGATTTTTAATCAGTAAGAGAATCAAGGGAATCAAATGGCAGAGCAGATTCTGTGGGCTGAATGACCTCCTTCTGTACTGCATCATCCTCTGATAACATCACCTTAAAGTTGGAGCTATGTCTTCCAGGAGTGAAACTGGGAAGAAGGTCTTTTCTCCCAAAGGCAATGGATGCTGAGGAACAAGCTTTCGAAACTAAGAATTAGGGATATTGGAGATGGATAAATAGGGACAGGGAAATTATCCTTTGATCAAACTACATAATGGAACAGGAATAAGGAGCCTCGTCTGTATGTTGCTCGTTGGAGAGTGGTCACATGTTGCACTGTGTTGGGTGAGAAAAATGGGCCTCCCATTAAGGATGAGAGTGAGGAGAATTTATTTTTCTCTCAGAGGGTCATGAGATGTTGGAACTCTCTTCCCCAGGGTGCGAGGAAGTATTTTTTTAGGCGGTGATACACGTGACTTTGACTATCGAGAGGGTCAAAAGCTATCAAGAGTGGACGGGAAAGTGGATTTGAGACCAGAACCAGAGCAGCTATGGGTTTATCGAATGGTGCGACAAGTTTGAGGGGCTGAATGGCCTTTTTACTGGCTCCTGATTTGTATGTGTTCATGTAGACAGTGCTACACATCACTGTAAGCTTGTCTGGGGACTGTCACTACCCAGTGGAACAGGATTACAGAACTAACCATTGCCATTATGACACTGAGGGGGAGAAAACAGAAGAATCCATTGAAGAAAGAATCTATGAATGGACAAAGAGCAAGGAACAGAGTCTCGGGACAGACAGAGACACTGCAGAATGATGAATGTTGCTCTCCCACCATCAACTCTCACATTGCCTGGGGACTAGGCAAGATCTTTGCTTTAGCTGTGCTGTAAAAACCAGGCTTTATGAATATCAGGAAACTGGGGAAGAGGCCAAACCAGTGAACAGAAAGAGAGATAGTAATCTTCAATTTCTGGAGTCTCCTTAGACAATATTGCAACACTGACATTTTTTATATTCACTTGTGGGATGTGGAGATCGCTGGCTGGGTAGCATTTATTGCCTGTTCCTAGTTGCCCTTGAGAAGGTGGTGGTGAGCTGCCTTCTTGAACTGCTATAGGTTTACCTACAATCGGTTAGGGAGGGAGTTCCAGGATTTTGATCCGAGAACAGTGAAGGAATGGTGGTATATTTCCATGTCAGGATGGTGAATAGCTTGGAAGATAGTGGTGTTCCCATGTATGTACTGCCCTTGTCCTTCCAGATGGAAGTGGTCATGGGTTTGGAAGGTGACCAGACCTCAGTTCCTATCAATAAACCCAAACAAGTTTGCTCTTTATGGCAGAAGCCTCCTGTGGTACAGTGGTAGTGTCCCTACCTCTGGGTCAGGGGGCCCAGATTCAAATCCACCTGCTCCAGAGATATGGAATAACATCTCTGAACAGGTTGATTCAGCGATATCCCCTCTTGAAGGCACACAGCCAACACTGGCTTTGTAATCCCAAGGCCTAGATTAATGATCTGAAAGATGTCAGTTCAAATCTCATCACTGCAACTGGGAAAATTATATTCAGTTAATTAAACAGCTCTGGAATAAAAAGCTTGTGATGACAAAATTATCAAAAAGCCCCACTTGATTCACTAAACTCCCTTGGGGAAGATAAGCTGCTATTTTGTACATTGCAAAAACATACGTTATTCATAAAAAAAATTTTTATATACATACATAGGGACTAAAGCTGTTCTGTACAGTCTGAATGACCCAGCCTCTCCTGTTCCTGCAGGGTTTTTTTTTCTATTCATTTTGTGGGATGTGGGCATCACTGGCAGGCCAGCATTTCTTGCCCATCCCTAGTTGCCCTTGAGAAGGTGGTGGTGAGCTGCCTTCTTGAACCGCTGAAGTCCACCTGCTGTGGGTTGACCCACAATGCTATTAGGGAAGGAATTCCA
This sequence comes from Rhincodon typus, assembly GCF_021869965.1. Lineage (NCBI taxonomy): Eukaryota > Metazoa > Chordata > Chondrichthyes > Orectolobiformes > Rhincodontidae > Rhincodon > Rhincodon typus. The sequence goes on along the minus strand of NC_063357.1, from coordinate 6,284,664 downwards.
GGATTTTGACCCAGCAACAGTGAAGGAACGGTGATATATTTCCAGGTCAGGATGGTGAGTGACTTGGAGAGGAACTTGGAGGTGGTGGTGTTCCCATATATCTGCTGCTCTTGTCCTTCTAGATGGAAGTGGTCGTGAGTTTGGAAGGTGCTGTCTGAGGATCTGTGGTGAATTTCTGCAGTGCATCTTGTAGATAGTAAACACTGCTGTTACGGAGCGTCGGTGGTGGAGGGAGTGAATGCTTGTGGATGTGGTGCCAATCAAGCGGTCTGCTTTGTCCTGAATGGTGTCAAGCTTCTTGAGTGTTGTTGGGGCTGCACCCATCCAGGCAAGTGGGGAGTATTCCATCACACTCCTGACTTGTGCCTTGTAGATGGTGGACAGACTTTGAGGAGTCAGGAGGTAAGTTACTCGATGCGGTATTCCTAGCTTCTGGCCTGCTCTTGTAGCCACTCTGTTAATATGATAAGTCCAGTTGAGTTTCTGGTCAATGGTAACCCCCAGAATGTTGATAGTGGGGGATTCAGTGATGGCATCACTGTTGAATGTCAAGGGGCAGTGGTTAGATTGTCTCTTATTGGTGATGGTCATAGCCTGGCATTTGTGTGGCGCGAATGTCACTTGCCACTTGTCAGCCCAAGCCTGGATATTGTCCAGATCTTGTTGCATGTGAACATGGACCTCTTTAGTATCTGAGGAGTCAGGAATGGTGCTGAACATTGTGTAATTATCGGCGAACATCCCCACCTCCGACCTTATGATGGAAGGAAGGTCATTGATGAAGCAGCTGAAGATGGTTGGGCCTAGGACACTACTCTGAGGAACTCCTGCAGAGATGACCTGGAGCTGAGGTGACTGACCTTCAACAACCACAACCATCTTCCTATGTGTCAGGTGTGACTCCAACCATCGGAGCATTTGCCCCCTGATGCCCATTGATTCCAGTTTTGCGAGGGCTCCTTGATGCCACACTCGGTTGAATGCAGCTTTGATATCAAGGGCTGTCACTCTCACCTCACTTCCGGAATTCAGCTCTTTTGTCCATGTTTGAACCAAGGCTGTAATGAGGTCAGGAGCTGAGTGGCCCTGACAAAACCCAAACTGGGCGTCACTGAGCAGATTATTGCTGAGCAAGTGCAGTTTGATAGCAATGTTGATGATCCCTTCCATCACTTTACTGATGAGCGAGAGGAGACTGATGGGACAGTAACTGGCCGGGTTGGATTTGTCCTGCATTTTGTGTACAGGACATACTTGGGCAATTTTCCACATTGTCGGCAGATACCAGTGTTGTAACTGTACCTTAACAGCTTGGCTAAGGGAGCGGCAGGTTCTGGAGACAAGTCTTCAGTACTATTACCGGAATGTTGTCAGGGCCCATAGCCTGTGCAGTTTTCAGTGTCTCAACTGTTTCTTGATATCATGTGGAGTGAATCGAATTGGCTGAAGACTGGTATCTGTGATGCTGGGGACAACTGGAGGAGGCAGAGATGGATCATCCACCTGGCACTTCTGGCTGGAGATTGCTGTGAATGCTTCAGCCTTATCTTTTGCACCGATGTGCTGGGCTCTTCCATCACTGAGAATGGGGATATTTGTGGAGTCTCCTCCTCCAGTGAGTTGTTTAATTGTCTGCCACCATTCACAACTGGATGTGGCAGGACTGCAGAGCTTAGATCTGATCCGTTGGTTGTGGGATCGCTTAGCTCTGTCTATCACTTGCTGCTTTCACTGTTTGGCGTGCAAGTAGTCCTGTTTGGTGGCTTCACCAGGTTGATACCTCATCTTCAGGTGTGCCTGGTGCTGCTCCTGGCATGCCCTCCTGTACTCTCCATTGAACCAGGGTTGATCCCCTCGCTTGACGGTAGTGGCTGAGTGGGGGATATGCCGGGCCATGAGGTTACAGATTGTTCTGGAGTACAATTCTGCTGCTGTTGATGGCCCACAGCGCCTCATGGATGCCCAGTCTTCAGCTGCCAGATCTGTGCGAAGTCTGTCCCATTTAGCACAGTGATAGTGCCACACAACACGATGGAAGTTGTTCTTAATGTGAAGGCGGGACTTGGTCTCCACAAGGACTGTGCGATGATCACTCTTACCGATACTGTCATGGACAGATGCAACAGCAACTGGCAGGTTAGTAAGGATGCTGTTAAGTATGCTTTTCCCTCACCACCTGCCGCAGACCCAGTCTAGCAGCTATGTCCTTTAGGACCCAACCAGCTCGATCAGTAGTACTGCTGCCGAGCCACTCTTGGTGGTGGATAGTGAAATCCCTCACCCAGAGTACATTTTGTGCCCTTGCCATCCTCAGTGCTTCCTCTAAGTGTTTTTCAACATGGATTCATCAGTCAAGGGAGGGCAGTATGTGGTAATCAGCAGGAGGTTTCCTTGCCCATGTTTAACTTGAAGCCATTAGACTTCATGGGGTCCGGAGTCCATGTTGAGGACTCGTAGAGCAACTCCCTCCCAACTGTATCCCACTGGGCCACCACCTCTGCTGGGTCTGTCCTGCCGGTGGGACAGGACATATCCAGGGATGGTGATGATGGTGTCTGGGACATTGTCTGTGAGGTATAATTCTGAGAGTATGACAATGTCAGGCTGTTGCTTGACTAGTCTGTGAGACAGCTCTCCCAGTTTTGGCACTAACCCCCAGATGTTAGTGAGGAGGACTTTGCAGGGTTGACAGGGCTGTTTCTGCCGTTGTCTTTTCCGGTGCCAAGGTCGATACCAGGTGATACGTCCGGCTTCATTTCTTTGAGACTTTGAGGCGATTGGTACAACTGAGTGGCTTCCTAGGCCATTTCAGAGGACAGTTGAGAGTCAACCACATTACTGTGGGTCTGGAGTCACGTGTATGCCAGACCAGGTGAGGATGGCAGATTTCCTCCCCTGCAGGACATTAGTGAACCAGATGGGTTTTTCCAACAATCGGCAATGATTTCATGGTGATCAGTAGACTCTTAATTCCAGACTTTTTCCTTTTGAATTCCAATCCCATCATGGCAGATGGTAGGATTCGAACCCGGGTCCCCAGAACATCAGTTGGGTTTCTGGATTAATAGTCTCGAAATAATACCACTAGGCCATCGCCCACCCCTATCTCAAGGGTGTTACATGCTGACCACTTCCTGATGGTCTCATGCTAAAAGGTGTTTTCCTTTACAAATTTTTTCACAAGGCACAGGAAATATGGAACGGTCCAATAATTTGGAGGGTTCCACGACAATGAGGCCAGAGCCATCCTTTGTGACACCAGGGTAAGCTTTTTTTTTTATTTCAAAAATATACTTTATTCATATAGACATCCTGGTAAGCTGCCATATGGACTCCAGACCCTGGCCAATGTGTTCGACTTTTAACCATACTCTGAAATGACCTGTAGCAACCCCCTCGGCTTATCAGCACCACCATGTCAGGTGGGCATTAAATGCTGGTCTCAACAGCGACACCTACATCCTCCGACAAAGAAATAATTGCATTTAAGTAGCACCTTTCTTGACCACTGGAGGTCACAAAATGTTCCACAGCCAATTCAGTATGCTTTGAAATCAAGTCAGATGATCAGATGGGCCGATGGGCTGAGAAGTGGCAGATGGAGTTTAATTTAGATAAATGTAAGGTGCTGCATTTTGGAATCAGAGCAGGCCTTATACACTTAATGGGAAGGACCTGGGGAGTATTGCCAAACAAAGAGACCTTGGATTTCAGGTTCATAGTTCCTTGAAAGTGGAATTGCAGATAGATAGGATAATGAAGAAGGCATTTGGTACACTTACCTTTACTGGTCAGTGCATTGAGTGCAGGAGTTGGGAGGTCATGTTGCGGCTGTATGGGACATGGGTGAGGCCACTTTTGGAATACTGCATGTAGTTCTGGTCTCCCTGCTATAGGAAGGATGATGTGAAACTAGAAGGGGTTCAGGAAAGATTTATAAGGATGTTGCCAGGGTTGGAGGGTTTAAGCTATAGGGAGAGGCTGAATGGCCTGGGGCAATTTTCCTTGGAGTGTCAGAGGCTGAGGGGTGACCTTACAGAAGTTTATAAAATCATGTGGGGCATGGATAGGGTGAATGGACAAGGTCTTTTCCCTGAGGTGGGGGAATCCAAAACTAGAGGGATAGGTTTAAGGTGAGAGGGGAAAAGGTTTAAAAGGGACCTAAGGGGCAACCTCTTCACACAGAGGGTGGTGTCTGTATGGAATGATCTGCCTGAGGAAGTGGGGAAGGCTGGTACAGTTACAACATTTAAAAGGCATCTGGATGGGTACATGAATAGGAAGAGTTTAGAGGGATATGGGCCAAATGCTGGCAAATGGGAATAGATTTATATAGGATACCTGGTTGGCATGGCCGAGTTGGACTGAAGGGTCTGTTTCCATGCTATATATCTCTATGACTCTAAGTCATTGTGTAATGTTGTAAATCCAGATCTCGTAAACAGCAACACAAGAAAGACTAGATCATCTGATTTCATGATGCTGACTGACAGGAATATTGCCTGAGCACCAAGGCAGGCCAGACCTTGGTTTAAAGCCTCATCTTAAAGTCAGCAACTCTACAGTACGGCACTCCCACAGCACATTCACTGTCAGTGCACAGACTCATAAGCCTCTGTGATCAGTTCAAACTGGTCTTGGGAACCAAGATCGAAGCCAGAGTGAGGCCATTCTGTTGGGAATTGGGCTGACCGATCCTTCATTCCCTTCACTGTCAGGACAGATTAGCTGAAGGTGCTGGGAATATGGTTCGGAGGGACCGGGGCGTGCACCAAGGTGAGGCAGAAACTGGTCTTTTTGGAGCTCCGCTCCCCCTCCATTGCAGGTAAAAACCTGGTCAACAGGTGTGAGGCGCTCTCTCTGTTGTATGTGACACAGGTCTGGCCCATCCCTAAAAACTGTGCCATTGTAGCCAACTTCCACTTCATCTGGAGGTCTAAGATGGGCCCTGTCTGCAGGGACACAGTGTAAAAAAACTCTGGATAAGGGAAGAAGAATATATTCCATGGTACCATCACCCTGATGGCCACCTTTGTGTGTGGCTGCACCAAACTGTGCGTAGACCCTCAGTACGCAAACACCAAGTGTCACTATGTTCTACCTGTTCCCGGTGTTGCGAAGGATGGGAGACAGTAAGGACTGCAGATGCTGGAAGCTAGAGTCAATAAATGTGGAGCTGGAAAAGCACAGCAGGTCAGACAGTATCTGAGGAGCAGGTGTGTCAGTGTTTTGGGTGGAAACCCTTCGTTAGGAGTCCTGATGAAGAGTTTCGGCCTGAAGCACTGACCTCCCTGCTCCTCGGATGCTGTCTGACCTGCTGTGCTTTTCCAGCTCCACATTTATTGACTCTAGCTTCCACCATCTGTAGTCCTTACCATCTCCCCATTAGCATGTAGCATCGTTAAGACCCTGAGGGCAACGGAGAGGGTGGATCCTGTTTCATGGTTCCCTGAGCAGACTGTCAGTCATTTGGCAGAATGCCTCATCACCAGAACTTTCCAACAAGCACCAAAACATCGCTTGGCTTGTGGTGAGAAGGGCTGTGCCTGTGAGATCCTTTATGTACACCCGGTCAGCTTGCACCACTGCACACTGCCTCAGCACTGACCCTCCGACAGAGCAGCACTCCACTAGCACTGATCCCCCTACAGTGTGGCACTCCCTCAGCACAGACCCCCCCACAGTGCGGCGCTCCCTCAGCACAGACCCCCCCACAGTGCGGCGCTCCCCCAGCACAGATCCCCCACGGTGCGGCACTCCCTCAGCACAGACCCCCCCCACAGTGCGGTGCTCCCTCAGCACAGACCCCCACACAGTGCGGCGCTCCCTAAGCACAGACCCCCCCACAGTGAGGCACTCCCTCAGCACTGACTCTCTGACATTGCAGCACTCCCTCAGCACTGACCCCCCGCACCTCCCCTGCCCACAGTGCAGCACTGCTAACTGAGGGGTGAGAGTGCTACCAACAGATCCACAAAACGCATGCAGCCTGCAGTCATTCCTGACACTGAGCAGACAGAACCATCCCTTCGAGTGCGTGATCAGTTCTACAGCCAGCACACAGCTCCTGACAGACCATCCCCTTTCACTACCTATCCTCATCACAGTGTTGTTAATTAACACCACAGTAACACAGACTGGACCTTCACAGCCAACACGATTAGTGTTAGTTCACTTGGACAGTTAGAGGCTATGTCCGAGTTAGCTTGCCACTGTGATAGGTGTGTTTGATTTTTCTGCACTGATGGTTTCTCCAAGGCTGGAACCGTCCGGCAACAGATGTCACTATCTCCGGTAGCCCGAATCATAGAACACTTACAGTGCAGATAGAGGCCATTCAGCCCATTGTGCACCCAACAGCTTCCCAACCTATCCCCGTAACCCCACGGTTAATCCATCTGGCCTGCACATTATGGGGCAGTTTAGCACAGCCAATCCACATAACCTGCACATCTGTGGACTGTGGGAGCAAACCAGAGCACCCAATGGGACCCCACGGAGAGAATGTTCAAACTGCACACAGACAGTCACCCAAGGCTGGAATCAAACCCGGGTCCCCGGTGCCGTGAGACAGCAGTGTTAACCACTGAGCCACCATACCACCCTGAGCTCAAGCTCAGTCAGATCACATTATTTTTCATGTGGGAAGGGGAAGAGGAAATGACAGAGTTGGAGAGATAGAGAATGGCACTACAAAAGGAGGGCGTTGTGGGTAGGCAGTGGTACTATCACTGGACTGGCCATCCGGAACCCCAGGCCAAAGATCTGGGCGCATCAGTTCAAAGGGGAAATGGTGAAACTTGAATTCATTACACAACGGCATTTAAAGCATAGCCTCTTGATGAACATGTAATGATTATTGTAAAAGCCTCATCTAGTTCACTAATGTCCCTTCAGGGAAGGAAGTCTGCCATTTTTACCTGGTCTGGCTTTCATGTGGCTCCAGACAAACAACAATGTGGTTGATTTTTCACTGCTGCCCTCTGAGGTGGTCTCGTAAGCAAGTCAGTTCAAGGACAGTTAGTGATGGACAATGCCCGTGGTGTCTACATCTCGAACCAATAAACCATGTAGGGAGAGAGAAGAGCAGCCAGCAGAGAATAAGTGTGATCAGAGGTTACAAATTTCAGTTTTGGAAAACCAGATACTGAAGGACAGAACTGGAGCCAATCTTTACATGTCTACATATTGATTTACAGAATGACATGTTACAAAGTGCAAGCCTTGTTATGAATGTGAGGTTTTATAAGATTATTATAAAGTAGACAGATTAAAACAAGGTAAAATGGAGTGGGGAAGGGAGTCATGTGACCTGCTCTGAAATCTGTCCAGCAACAACTTCAGTGACCTGTTAAGAAGCTTGCTAAAGAAGGTGCAAAGGCCTCGGAACTGGAAACAGACATGGGCAGTGGTCCCAACAGTGAATAGATTTTCAGTCTCTTGGTTTTTGGCAGAAGAGAAAAGGCAGTGCAAGTGGTGAAGTCAGCAGGACACAAGGAGCTGGGAGTTCTCTGTAAGATATCCGATTGTGAGAGGGAAAGGGGTCTCCAGTCGAAGAGACATATCCCGCAACCGTCTAAGAATTCAGGTGATACATCCTGGTATTGCCAGGCAGAGAGGAGAATCATCAGTATTTATTGTCAATTCGGAAACTCTCTGAAAACTAAGGAAGTGCCTTTAGATGGTTACTTGAAACTACTGTGGAGTATGTGGCATAACATATCACCAAGATGTTGGTTTTTCTGTCACGTTAAAACATTTTAAAAAAGGTTAAGTTTACTGTACAAAGAAATCAGAGTTAACATTTCAGGTCTAGTGACCCTTCTACAGAACTGAGGACAGGTCACTGGACCCGAAATGTTAACTCTGATTTCTCTCCACAGATGCAGCCAGACCTGCTGAGATTTTCCAGCAATTTCTGTTTTTGTTCCTGATTTCTAACATCTGCAGTTCTTTTGGTTTTTATCAGGTCTACTGTAGTTTAGAACATAAATTGCCTATGAAATAGTATTTAGTTAATGCTGCTTTTAGTTTGAGATAACAAGGTGTAGAGCTGGATGAACACAGCAGGCCAAGCAGCATCAAAGGAGCAGGAAAGCTGACGTTTCGGGTCTGGACCCTTCTTCAGAAATGGAAGTATCTTTTTCAACAAAGTTACCGATCCCTAATAAACCAACAACCTCTGTGTCAGCCTGTGTCTGTAGGGATTCGAGTAAATCTTTCATTAACGCACACCATTCGCAAACAATTAAACATAATTAGTGAAGAATTAGCAGAGGCTCGGAGGTAGAGACACACCCAACTGCACCACAAGATTTCCCAACGTAGTAATAAAGTGGGGCTGTATTAAAATCCAGCAAAGCAACATTATTTCCTGTGTGCATTTGATCCAAACAATAATCATTCCTTGTGAAATACATTTTCACTGGAGGCAGGCATTAGGCATAGGGCCAATCTGCAGGGCAAGGACCCTTTCTGCTCCTCGCACAAAGTCATGAATAAGGAATTGAAGGGCACCAAAGGTTGTTCGACTCAACTGAGGCTAAGGTATCAACTGTGATGGTTTGTTGTACTCCCAGCTCCCCCAGCATCCAGCACCGGGTGGATGCTGGGCCCAACCAACAACATAGTTGCCTGCCATTACGAGCAGCTTTTAAGGGAGGCAGTCACATTGAAGAATGGTCATATTCATAAATTAATTTCAACAGGCTGCTCTTACACAGGTGCTGGCACATTTTGGCCGGAAGAATAAAGAGTTCAGGTTGCATCATTGAATCAGCAGGTAGCTATGTGGCCTGCTGAGCCTATGCTAGCCCTCTGCACACGCTTTTTAAAATAATCTGAAATTGGGTAGGGAAGCGAAGCGATCCCACAACCAACAGATCAGATCTAAGCTCTGCAGATCTGCCACATTCAGTTATGTTTGGTGGTGGGCACTTAAATCCGTACCGGGCCCTGATAACCTTCCAGCAATAGTCCTCAAAATCTGTGCTCCAGAACTGGCCATGCCCCTACCCAAGCCATTCCAGCACAACTACAAAACTGTCATCCAACTGGCAATGTGCAAAAATGTCCAGGTATTTCCTGTCCCTAGAAAGCAAATTAAAACCAAACTGGTGAAATACTGCCATCAGTCTGTCATCAGAAAAGGAATGGAAGGTGTCATTCACAGCGCGATTAAGTGACACTTGTAAATGATGAACCTGCTCAGTGACGCCCAGTTTGGGTTCTGCCAGGGCCACTCAGCTCCCGACCTCATGACAGCCTTGGTTCAAACATGGGCAGAAGAGCTTAACTGAAGAGGTGAGGACATGGAGTCTGCCTTTGACATCAAGGCCAAACTTGATTGAGTGAGGCATGAAGCTCTAGCAAAATCAATGGGAATATAACCTGCTGGTTAGAGTAATGTCTGGCACATGGGCAGATGGTTGTGGTTGTTGGAGGTCGTTCATCTCAGCTCCAGGACATCTCTGCAGGAGTTCCTTGAACTGACTTCACTAATGTCCTTTAGGGAAGGAAACTGCCATCATTACCTGGTCTGGTCTACAAGTGACTCCAGACCCACAGCAATGTCGTTGACTCTTAACCGTCCTCTGGGTAATTAGTGATTGTGAAGATATGCTAACTGAGCCAGCGAGACCCTCATCCCGTAAACTAAATAAAAACTGAATGTTTTGCTGGGGCCATTTTTATTTGATTTGATTTTTTATTGTCACATGTACCTAGGTAGAGTGAAAAGTTTTATTTTGCATGCAGTTCAGCAGATCATCACATACAAAGACACAAAGATCATAGGGTGATTGAACAGAACGAGGCATACAAAGTTATGGCTGCAGAGAATGTGTACAGAAAACAAGATCAACTTTAGATTTAAGAGCTATCCACATTGCTCTGGGTCTGGAGTCACATGTAGGCCAGACCAGGTAAAGATGACAAATTCCCTTCCCTGAAGGACATTAGTGAACCAGATGGGGTTTTATGACTAGAGATACTAGTTTCAGGGTCACTATTACTGATTTCAATTCCAGATTTTTATTTTTTTTTAAAGAATCCCTAGAGTGTGGAAACAGGCCCTCCGGCCCAACAAGTCCACATTGACCTCAGAACATCATTCCACCAGCTGCTGTGGTGGGATTTGAACCCACGTCCCCTAAGCATTGCCTGGCCCTCGGGATAACCAGCCAGTGACCTAACCACTGTATCACTATTTCCCCCGCCCCAGGGAGCAGAGGGGTCAGCAAATGTGAAAGCATCTGACCTCCCTTCCAGGAGTGAGGTGCCATTATCCGATCAGGTCATTTCATCATCTGGGTTTGGGGAGGTTGGGTGGTGGTGAAGATTTTACTTCCTTATGTTGCCAACAGACCACCAAGCGGCCTTTGTTAGCTATTTTTAGGGAAATTATGAGCACACTCTGCATTTCTGGTTGTGACTGAAGTTACAATTAGAGGAAACCTTCCCACTGATTCTATAGTGTCACTGATAACTCAGAAATCCTCCCTCAAGTTAATTCAACACCACCTTCACTTGATTGGCACTAACTACACAGTAACACAGCGCAGGATAGAGAGTGCACGGCACTCTCAGGGCTGCCACCTTTCCACTGACAGCTCAGACCTGGGGCCTTGCCTGCCTACCTACTTACAGAGCTGCCCCCAACCGAGGCCACTGTTTCGAATGAGGGGCAAGATCTCTTCCTGCCTGTGCATCCCTCACCCAGCAGCAAGTGTAAACCATCTGCTTGTGGGATCTTGCTATGTGCCAATCAGGTTGCCATGTTGTTCTACGATGCCAACGGCGAAAGGAAACCCATTGGCCACAAAGCCCTTTGGGATGTCGTGCACCTGTGGGAAGTGTTAGATAAACACACACGGGGTTTTGTCTCCAGGCCCCCAATGCCACCAGCACTTCCTCTGTCCAAACTGAGCCTCCTCCGTCCCTCCCCTACCCCATCTGATGTGAGCCATTGGCGTTCAGTCTGATGTTTCAACGGAGTCTCAGCCCCTTCACACTGTCATCCCCCACACTCCCAGCTGAGGCTTTGAAAGACTCATACTAGTGAGGGCTAGCAGCTATTCACAGCCATATTGGGATCTGGGGTGGTAGAGGTTGACCCTGTGCTCGCCTGGAGGCCACCTGCACTTGCAGAAACGGTCATTGGGTGGCAGGCCCGAGCTGGGAAACCCAGGCAAGATTTCTCCATCCCTGACTCAAGGTCACAGGAATTGAGAATGGGGCTTGTGTCCATGCAGCCAAGGATGTCCCATGGTCCAGGAGAATGGTGAAGGGGATTGCTGCTGACCGATTGGTGGACTGGTTGCTGGGACGAGAGGAGGAGACCACATGACCTGTCAAGCCTGTTGCACCAAAGGGAGGGAGGCTGACTCACTGCCTTTGTCTTTTACTCTGGGCACCCTCACAACCTATTCCACTCACTCCTCCTCCCCCTCCGTCCACAGCATTAGAAACTACCACTTTCCAGCTCCTTTCAGTTCCACAGAAGGGTCGCTGGACTTGAAACGTTAACTCTGTTCCTCTCACCACAGATGCTGCCAGACCTGCTGTGTTTCTTCAGCACTTTCGGTTTTTACTTCAGTTTCCAGCATCAGCAGGATTTTACTTTAAGTTGAGGGCCTAGAGTTTCAATGCTCTAACTGATCTGAAGGAGCTTAATGGAGTCGACACTGGGAGAATGTTTCTCTTGGCGGGGGGAGTCCAGAATACTAGATCAGTCTCAGGCTAAGGGCGTGGCCATTTTGTACTGGGATGAGACAAGTTTTCAGTCACGGGTTGTGGACTTTTGGAATTCTTGACAGAGGTTGCAGGGTTTTTTTTAGATAAGAATTAAGGGAGATGAGGATGGGATGGGAAAGTGAAATTGAAGATGAGCCTTGATCTTGTTGGCTGGCAGAGCTGACTCAAAGGCCTGAATGGCCTCCTCCTGCTCCTGGCCCTTGTGCTTTGTTTGAATGAACCAAACATCCTCAGCCCTCAGGGCCTGAACTCTAGGTTCAGGCCTACTTGCTGAAATGAAAACTATTTCAATGTCTTTGTGGATTTGGTCAGGTACGAAAGATCTTTGGTTTCATCTTCCTATGACAAGTCCACCCAATGTAAGCTTTACCCATGAAAACTACAGGATGTCACACGTATGATGAGCCCACAGTATGTGGTTGCTGTTGGAAGATTTTGTTTGAAGGTAGACGCTGTTGTTGAAGACAACAGTCCACTCATGAGCCCTCACCAAATTGGTTCACAAACACCATCCAATGTCCCTTCTTTAATTCTTTCACTGGGTGTAGGCGTCACTGAATGGGCCAGCATTTATTGCCCATTCCTAGTTGCCTCTAAGAAGGCGATGGTGAGCTGCCTTCTTGAGCCACTGCAGTCTATTTGATGTAAATAGACCCTTAGTGCCATTAGGGAGGGAATTCTAGGCTTTTGACTCAGCCCCAGTGAAGGAACGGTGATATATTTCCAAGTCATGATGGTGAGTGCCTTGGATGGGAACTTGCAGGTGGTGGTGTTCCCATGTATCTGCTGCCCTTGTCCTTGGCAGAGGTCATGGGCTTGGAAATTGCTGCCGATCAGGATATTGGAGAGTTGCTGCATCTTGTGGATAGTACACACTGCTGCGACATTGCGTTGGTGATAGGGGGAATGGATGTTTAAGGTGCAGTTAGGTTGCCAGTCAGGATGGATGCTTTGAAGATGCTTAGTGACAATTGGAGTTCTCCCTGGTGTCCAGGCTAACATTTATCCCGCACCAAATGTCACTGAAACAGATCATTTTGTCATTTATCTCATTGTTGTTTGTGGGAGTTGCTGTGTGAAGATGTGGCTGGGGTGTTTCTTACTTTGCAACAGTTCCTAAGCCTCACAAAGTATTGCATTTATTACAAAGCACCCTGAGATGCCCTGACATCATAGAAAAGCTAAAAATGAACAACAGCTTCTAATTATATTGCATCTTGAGTAAACTGCTACATAGTGTTTCACAGGGGTACGACCATTTACTGATAAAAGAGGCATTTTGTCAAAACGTTTTGCCTTGAATTCACTGGTTGCCAACCAATCAGACCTTCTTTCTGTCCAGCAGCAATTGCTGTTCCCTTGGAAATGTGGCATTCTTGCAATTCTGTCCTGATTGGTGTAGAATGAAAAGTATGTCAATGTTGAAGAGAATTCCTCTTTCACACTGCAGGACTCACGTTCTGTACTAATGAGCAACTAAGTGTTGTTGAACAAAATCTGACACCGGGTCACAGGGGAAAAGCAAAAGAGCTTTATCAAAGAGCTCAGTTTTAAGGCTAGTCTGGAAGGACGAGGAGAGAGGTATTGCAAGGAAATTCCAAAGGCTTTATGGGTCTTCCAGTGTAGAGTTGACCTCAGCTGTGTGTTGCAGACTGGCACATTCCAAGGTCCAAGACTATATGCTGAAGGATGCACGAAAGTGTGGGGTAGGAAAAGACCACTGTCTGAGGTATTCTGCCAAAGTACAACGAGATCCTCTCGTTGCCTTAATTTAAATGTAAATAGTTTCTTGCACCATGAGAATATGGTTCTGTTTGCAAGTGGACGGACGCTCTGAGGAACGCCAAACCCCACTGTATTATTTTTCTGTTTGGACTTTTATACATTCTTATAGCTAATGTATAAATAAAGTATATGTTTGCAATTAAAAAAAACAATCAGGGAGTTCAGGCACGACTGTCAATGATGCAGCAAAAACTGAAGACGCACAACAGAATTGGGGGACAGCAGAGATCTCGGAGGGTTGGAGGAGGTTACAGCTGATAAGAGAGAACAGACCCTACTTCATTGTTCATAACAATTAATAAATAATGATGGAGAACCATTAAATTTACACAACTTCTCAGCTATTCATCGAGAACCTTTGGGTCCAGGAGTGAAGCCATTTAAAATGACACCGTGAACCTGGCATTCAAAAGCGACCTGCAGTGTGCTGAAACCTTTTAAATCATTACCATTTCAGGAAAGGCTGATTCAAAGTTGGGTCACTCCATGTCAGGTTTCCCAGGCAACCGACCTGCTGAACTCCTTCATCGTGAGGGCAGGCATTTTTGTTAACCACCCTCTCGCCTTTCCACCAAAACCCCCTCCCATGTTGACTTCTTTGTCCTGCCCTTTTCAGATCTATTGCCATCTATTATTCATGGACCATTTTCGAGGCTTGTTTGCTGTCCAAGTCTTTCCCTTTTGAGCTGACTGACTGAACAGTGGTGCCTGCAAGACCCAGAAAGCTCTCGGAGGAAGTCATCAAGTACAAATAGCACAGCATGAGTGACAACACCAAAATCAGACCAAATAAAGACAGAAAAAAAAACCCTTGCACTTTATCATATGCTTTCCAAACACTAGACTACCAAACCCGCTTTATAATTGATGAAATGTTTTGAAGTAAAAGGAGACTTGGCTGTAGAAACTCAGCAGGTCTGGCAGTAGATGTGGAGGAAGAAACAGAGTTAATGTTTCGAGTCCAGTAACCCTCTTTCGGAAGGGACATGACGGGCTGAATGGCCTACTTCAGAAAGGGTCACTGGACTTGAAATGTTGACACAGTCTTCTCGCCCTCATGCCTGCTGAGTTTCTCCACCAATTTCTGTTTTTTCTTGTTTCGGATCTTCAGTACCTACAGTTGTATGTGCTTTTTTAAAACAGTGTTTTGAAGTGTCGCTGTGTAGGAAATGCAGCAGCGGGTTTGCACATAGTAAGCTCCCACACTCAGCGCTGTGGTAATGACCTGCTTCGTGGGACACAGAGGACACAATCCCACTGCTCCACGCGGGAATAGTGACTCAGGATCTTTCTCCTCTACCCAACAGAGCCTCTGTTTAATACCTCATCCTAGAAACAGCGCCTCCACCAGGGCAGCACTCCCTCAGGCCTGCGCTGGGACATCAGCTGTGATTTTAGTGCTCAATTCTCTGAAGTGGGATTTTTGAGAACACAACTTCCTGATTCAGAAGTAAAAGTGCTACCCACTGAGACATGGCTGACACATTAGGAACCTCAGCCATAAATACCAGCCTGTGCTGTTAGCTCACCACACTGACAGGTGACAAATCCCCTCTCCATCAGTTGCCTATCTCAGCAATACTGTCAAACTTGTACCACTTGGACTTCTTAACCTTCCTGTGCTGAGCGTACGAGCAAAAGGACATTTTTAAAAATGTTTGTACAAAGATAACAAGTTGTTGCAATGATGATGCAATGCTTGTTTCCAAACCTCCTAATTCAGGGAAAAGGAAACAACACTCCATTTAGAAAATACCAGCTCATCGGGATTTCTGAAACACTTTTTAAACATGCTTTCACGGGACTTGGGCATTGCTGGCTGAGCCAGCATTTGTTGGCCCTCTCCAGTTGCCTTTCAGAAGGTGGTGGTGAGCTGCCTTCTTGAACCGCTGCAGTCCATGTGCTGTTGTTAGGCCCACAATGCCATTAGGGAGGGAGTTCAAGGCTATCGACCCAGTGACAGTAGAGGAACAGTGATATATATCAAGTCATGATGGGGATTAGCCTTGGAAGGGAACTGGCAGGCGATGGTGTCCCAATGCATCTATTGCCCCTGTCCTTCCAAATGGTAGTGGTCATGGGTTTGGAAGGTGCCGTCTAAGGATCTTTGGTGAATTTCTGCAGTGCATCTTGTAGATAGTACACACTGCTACTACTGAGTGCCGGTGGTGGAGGGAATGGATGTGGTGCTGATTAAGCTTTGTCCTGGATGGTTTCAAGCTTCTTGGTGTCAAGATGAGCTGCACCCATCCAGGGCAAGTGGGGAGTATTCCGTCACAGTCCTGACTTGTACCTTGTAGATGGTGGACCACAACCAATCTGCATTTAAGTGCTGAAACACTGGAATGCGGAAGCAAAGGTGCAGGGGACGGGGTTGTCATGACTACTGATGGTTTTGTTATTCAGGACCATCCTGCATCCCTGACCTGATCCGTCTGTTTCTTCTCCCCTTTGGAAGGAGTTTTAGTGTTAGGGAGACAGTTGTAATACATGGATGCTGTTTCCACTCCAAAAAGGATAAAGCCGCACCCCATTTGGATTGGGATATCATCAAATCTATTCTACTACACCTTCATTTCCCATCAAGATGCACGAGTTGAGTGAACCTTAAATACAGGATGAGGCTATTCAGCCCCTTGTGCTGGTTCTGGGACTCCATTAGATCACAGTTTAATGAATGAAAGCCCATCAACACAATCAATTGTCCCAGCTTATGGGGGTGAGTTGGAGATGGCCACTCTCCTTAGTGGAAAGAGCTGCTTATTTGTTTCGCTACTGGATGCGCTGATTTTAATTTTAAGGTTATGCCCCACCTCCCACATTGTTCTAGACTTCTACACCACAGGAAACAGCTTGGCAGCACGTCTCTCATTATTTTAACCGTCTCGCTTAGAGACAAGCCAGCATGGGCTTTGATGGAAGGAAGAATGATTGCTCCCTTCTGTCCCCTGACCATCCAGTATTACCTCATAAAATGTTTAGATTTGCACTACAAAGATTTGCCGGTAAAAATATTTCCTGCATTTATATCTACTCAAAAAACAAAACCAAGCGTGTTATCCCAGTGTTCTTAATTTTCACTTCTCAACCCAGCAGCACGAAAACAAAATGATCCAGTTATTAATTGCGTTGCTGTTTGGGGAACCTACTGTGTACAAATTGGCTTCCGTGACCCTACAATGCAACAGTGACCTATATATAGTCCTCTGACCTAAGGAAAGATATACTGGCATTACAGACCACCCAGAGAAAGTTCACTTGGCTGATCCTGGAGGGATTTTCTAATGAGGACAGGTTCAGTAGGTTAGCCCTCTCATCTTTGGAGTTTAAGAGAATGAGAGGTGACCTCATTGAAATATATAAGATTCTTAGAGCACTTGGCAGGTTAGATGCAGAAAGGTTATTTGTTTTGTTTCTCCCTTGTGGGAGCATCTTGGACCAAAGGGCAAACTCTCAGAATAAGGGGTCACACATTTAAGATAGAAACAAGGAGGAATTTCTTCTTTCGGAAGGTAGCGAATCTGTGGAATTCTTTACCGCACAGGGCAGTCAGGGTGGGTCATTAAAGGCTCAGATTGACAATTTTATAACCTGTGAGGGAATCAAGGTTATGGGGATAATCTGTCAGGGAATCAAGGGCTATGGGGATAATCTGTGAGGGAACAAGGGCTATGGGGAAAAGGCAGGAAAGGCAGTTGAGGATTATCAGTTCAGCCATGATATCATTGAATGGGGAAGCAGACCCAACAGGCTGAATGGCCTAATTCTGCTCTTACATCTGACTTCAACAGTTGTTAAAAAAAACCTCTGGAATTTCCCCGGCAGAGGTAGACCTACATCTCCCTGGAACTTGTAAACCGCAGAGTCAATGCCTTCATGGGTAGAGGAGGAGGAGGAATGGAGGGGCAGAAAAATTGGGACTGAATCAGTTTGTAACACACGGGCTGAATGATGAAAGCTCTTTTGCCACACGGTTGCCGGGGAGCTGAGATGGGCAGTAAGTTTTGCACCCCACCCCAAATAAAATGCCTTGTTATTTTATCCAGAAGTACCAAAAGCTGCCTCTGACAATGCAGGAAAAAAGGGGACTTGGATTCGACCTTTCAAAGGAACACAAACAGAAGGTCTGACATTGAAGAGACACTCGTTCCTTGATCCAGATGATGTCTCCAGTCCCAGACCAGGCAATATATAAAGCCTTAATTATGTTAAATGCACCTTCCACCCCCTCGTTTTCAGAAGCATGTCATTCCTCACAGTCGCTTGCTTTATTCTTCTCCCTGAATCACTGGCTTGGTAATTATTAACATCCCACACAGACAAGTAATTACCCTAACACTTTCAGCGCTGGATCTCTCACAGGCAAGTCACCCACCCACAGACCATGACAGTGACAAACGAGTAACAAGATGGCACAATACCTCTACCAGCTTCACCAGCAGATCCCCTCCCCACCGCACCCCCTCCTCCCACCCCTCCCCAGACCACCCCGCTGGACAGATGATGACAAGGTGAAGTGCTGCTTTTTGGCAAGGTCAGGCATGGGTGGGGAAGACAAACTGGCCATTTTACGTGTATCAGTAAAATCAACAAATCTGACCCCTCACTGGACCAAGACACTGTTTCTCTGGGTCATTTTTTTTTCAATAGTCATTAACAGGATGAGGGCATCACTGCCCAGGCAGCATTTATTGCCCATCCCTAATTACCCAGAGGGCACTTCAGTGTTAACCACATTGCTGTGGGTCTGGAGTCACATGTACATCTGACCAGGTGACAATAGCAGTTTCCTTCCTTAAAGGACATCAGTGAACCAGATGGGTTTTTCCCCCAACAATCAATTTATGGTCATCATTAGATTCTTAATTCCAGATATTTTGCTGAATTCAAATTCCACCATCTGCCGTGGCAGGATTTGAACCTAGGTCCCCAGGACATTATCTGGGTCTCTGGATTAACAGTCCAGCGATAATACCACTAGGCCATCGTCTCCCCCTAAACTCTGATCGAGCAGCCCAGGGCAGAAGCTGCCCATGCTTGAATTGAAGAGGGTTTTTAAAGAAAAGACCATGCATTTAGACAGCACCTTTCACAACCTCAGTCCACCCCAGAGCACAGTCACCAATGTCAAAGACTGGTGGCCTGCATGGACAAAAAGCTGGCACAGACAGACAGTGGTGCTGGCATGGGATTAGTTGGCACTCCAGGAAGAACTGTCCTGCTCTTCCTCATATTGTGAATCTCTTATAGCCCCTGAGCAGGCAAATGGGGCATCAGCTTAGCATCTCATCTACCAAGCATAAATATGTACAAAAAATATACACATACGGCAAGTGTATATTTGCAAATATGCATGTACAACAAATACAAATGTACAATGTGTATATACATATTGTAAATACATATGTATGGTATATGCTAAGTATATATGTAGGATGAGCATATATGTACAGTAAATATATATGTAAAGTGAGTCCATACAGTATATACAAAGTGACTGTGCAATTCTGCTGATACATTAACCCTGAAATCTAATGAGAAGGGATTGATCTGAGTGAGTCTTATATACAGAAAGCAGAACCACAAAATTCATCATGAAGCCATTTCATTCCTGTACGAGCTGTAAAACCTGGAACCTGATGTTTGGCCTCTGGCTGTGATTTAACCTTTTGAACAATTCACATTCACCTGCTTTATTATATTTAGAACGAAACAGATTCTTCAGCTTATACACGCTACCTCTCTAGCTCAGATTTGTCACACTGTGGCTATGCACTGTTTATTGAGAGAACAATGAGAGATAACATGCCTTTATGTAGTGGCTTTCACAACCTCACTGTGTCCAAAGGAGCTTTTGTCTTCAGTTTTCTGCCTAGAGGTAGCTCTGACCCACATGCAGTGATCTCCACCATGGGAGGTTAAGGAAGCAGATCCCAAATCCACTGCCAGCTGGAGTGGGAATGGAGACTCCCCACTGGGGCAACATTCGCTCTTACCTGCAGTTTGTGGACTGGGAGCCATGGTTAGTGATGGCAGACACTCCAATTTCATCGCATCACACAGATGACCAGGAATTTTGGTTACCTGGAAGGATTTACAAGTCAATCCTTTACCTGCTTAACTGCGTTAAGAACCACCCACCCCGCCTCGAGTCCTGGAATGGGACTCTCACCTGGAGCTTCTGAGGTATGCACACGAACCACTGATCCTCTAATCCAACATGCTTTATTGACAATCGAGCGATTCGAAAATGTTGTCGCTGTCGCAATGTAGGAAAGCTAATAGCCACCTTGCACAAAGCAAGCTCCCATACTGGATCATCTTTTCTTTAAAAGGTCTGTTCATTGAGAGGTCAATATTGGCTATAAAGATTGACTCCTGACAAGAAGCCGCCTGTTCAATGGCTGGCACCAAGCTGACAGCATGTGGCCTAAGGAACAGCTACCCATCTCTCCAACCCCTTTTGGTCAGAAATTATGGGAAGGCAATGGCTTAGTGCTATTATCACTGGACTGTTAATCCAGAGACCCAGGTAACATTCTGGGGACCTGGGTTCAAATCCTGCCATGGCAGAAGGTGGAAATTTAATTTAATAAATATCTGGAGTCTAATGATGACTGGAAAAGTCAGGAAAAACCCATCAGGTTCACTAATGAGCTTCAGGGAAGGAAATGTGCCATCCTTACCTGGTTTGGCCTACATATGACTCCAGACCCACAGCAATGTAGTTGACTCTAAACTGCCCTCATCCCATGAAAGAATGAAGGAAATATTCTCCTCTGTGCAGTTAGCCCAGGCAACCAAGCTAAGGTTAAGGCACTGGACAGGCTCTCGTAGAAATACAGAAGCAGTAGGCCACTCAAGCCTGTTCTGCCATTCATTATAATGATTGTTGATCATTGAGCTCGATAGCTAATCCCATCCTCCCCCCATTATCCATTGATTCCTTCAGCCACAAGAATTCTATCTAATTCCTCTTTGAAAACATTCAGTGTTTCGGCCTCAACCACTTTCTGTGCTACTAAATTCCACAAGTGTCACCACTCTCTGGGTTAAGACATTTACTCCACATCTCAGTCCTAAATGGTTTACTCCTTATCCTTAAACTCTGACCCCTGGCTCTGACTCCCCTGTCATCAGGAACATCCTTCCTGCATCAAAACCTGTCTCGTCTTGAAGGACTAGACCTTCCATCCTTTCAAAACCAATGAGGCCTGAGTTATGAAGTCAAACAGTTTTCCAATTCCTCAACTTTAAAATTCACACCCTTTCTTTTCAAATCTTTCCATGGCCTCAGCCCCCTTTATCTCTGTTACCTCTCTTTATCTCTGTTACTCCCCTTTATCTCTGTTACCCCTTGGAGATCTCTGCTCTCCTCCAAATCTCTCACATTTTGACATGAATTATTCCAGCATTGGTGGCCTCAGTTGCCAAGTCTCTACCCCAAGACCTGGAACCTCCTCGCTGATTCTCTCGACTTTGCTTCCCCCCCTCTTAGATGATTTATGGCGAGAGAGAAAAATGAAGGAAACATTTCAATCAGCTGGTTTTGACAAGTTATGAAACACATCGGGGCAGGTGGGGCTTGAACCAAGCCCTTGCAGGTCTCTACCACTGGGCTACAAGCTTCCTTCATTTATAAGGCATTTGTGGCATTGTGCTAATGTCACTAAATTCTTTGCTACAAATCAATTATTAAGATTGCAGAGTACTTGGAAGTGCACGGCAAAGTAGGGTAGAGTCAGCATGGCTTCATCAAGGGGAAGTCAGAGTCATAGAGCACAGAAACTGACCCTTCACTCCAACCAGTCCATGCTGGACATAATCTCAAACTAAACTAGTCCCACCTGCCTGCTCCTAAACCTTTCCAAACCTTTCCTATTCATGAACTTATCCAAATGTCTTTTAAATGCTGTAATTGTACCCACATCCACCACATCCTCAGGAAGTTCATTCCACATGAAAACCATCCTCTGTGTAAAAAAATTGCCCCCATGTCTTTTTGAAATCTCTCTCCTCCCAAGTTAAAAATGTGCCCCCTAGTCTCGAAATCCCCCATCCTAGGGAAAAGACAAACTACCATTAACTCTATCTACACCTCTCATTATTTTATTAACCTCTATCAGGTCACCCCTTAACCTCCTATGCTCCAGTGAAAATAGTCCCAGCCAATCCAACCATTCTTTTCAACTCAAATCTCATGTCTGACAAATCTGTTAGAGTTCTTTGAGGAAGTAACGAGCAAGTCAGACGAAGGCAAGCCAATGGATGTGATTTATTTGGATTTCCAGAAATCCTCTGACAATGTGCCACACAGGAGGCTGCTAATTAAGATAAGAGACCCTGGTGTTAGGGGCATGGTACTGGCATGGATAGAGGATTGGCTGACTGGCAGAGGCAGAGAGTAGGGATAAAGGGGTCTTTTTCAAGAATATAATGTGTAAGGTCATACACTTTGGTGGGAAGAATAGAGACGTAGACTATTTTCTAAATGGGAAAGGCTTCAGAAATCTGAAGTGCATAGGGACTTGGGAGATCTGGTTCAGGATTCTCCTACGGCTACCATGCAGATCCAGTTGTCAGTTAGGAAGGCAAATGCAACGTTAGGATTCATTTCAAGAGGACTAGGATACAAGAGCAGGGGTGTATTGCTAAGGCTGTATAAGGCTGTGGTCAGGTTGCATTTGATATATTGTGAGCAGTTTTGGGCCCCTTATCTAAGGAAAGATGTGCTGGTGTTAGAGGGGGTACAGAGGAGTTTTACAACAATGATCCTAGAGATGAAGAGCTTGTCATACAAGGAGCGGTTGAGGACTCTGGTTTGTACTTTTCGGAGTTTGGAAGGATGAGAGGGATCTGACTGAAATGTACAGAATCTGGACAGGCCTGGAAAGATGGACATGGAGACAATGTTTCCATGAGTAGGAGAGATGAGAACCTGAGGGCACAGCCTCAGGGTGAAGGGATAACTTTTTAGAACTGAGATAAGGAGGAATTTCTTCAGCCAGCGGGTGGTGAATCTGAGGAACTCATTGTTGCAGAGGGCTGCGAAGACCAAGTCATTGAGTGTATTTAAGACAGAGATAGATAGGTTCTTGATTAGTAAGGGGGTGATCAAAGGTTTTGGAGAGAAGGCACAACAATGGGATTAAGAAGTGTATCAGCCATGATTGAATGATGGAGCAGACTTGATGGGCCGAATGGCCCAATTCTGCTCATATATCTTATGGTCTAAACTTGTTATAATCTTGTATGCCTCACTACAGTCTCGGCCAACAGTCATCCCTCGACCAATATTATCACAAGATGTCAGCTGGTCATTTATCGCAGTGCTTTTTGTGGGAGGCTGCTGTGGCCAAAGTGTCTCCGTTCTTTCCCGCATTAGAGCAGCAGCTAACTTCAAGACGTATCTCCTCAACTCAGGACATTGGTGGTTTTAAGAGGCGCTATACAAATACAGGCTCTCCTTTCTTTCTGCCATTTCACTTGGGCACTAAACAGACAAAAACCAATAAATTCCCTCAGAGCGGCGACAGAGAAACCGCGTTGTAAATGCATCAAATGCTGGGGGTTTCTCTAATCTTAGGACAGTCTTAAGGAAAGGGGGTAATGTACATTTATATAGCACCTTTCCTGCCCTCGGATTGCCCAAAGCATTCCCCAGCCAGTGGAATTATCTTTGTGAAGAGTCGCTATGGTTGTAAATATGGGGAATGTAGCAGTCAATCAGCCTCTGGATGTATCAAACATTGCAAATATAAAACAGGAAGGTGAAATCCCTTGTTACTCATGTTCATTTTCTTCAGCAGCCTTGAATCGGCTTAAGAAAGAATTATCAAATTAACTTGAACAGTTAATTAAAATTGTAATAATTTCTTTAACAAAGATACATCTGTAATCGCTGCTCTCTCCAGCCTATTTCGAAGCGGCTGACAGAATAGTTTTCTGGTAAGAGAGCTCAGTAGGATTTTCACGATAGCAATAGAACACCTCGACAAAGCTGCTCTAATCTCAGCATCGAGTGCTCCCACCTCAGGAACTGTCAGCTTCCCCGCCCAGCCCCATTCTCCAACACAGTCCCTTAGTATTTCCCATTTTCCACATTTACTGTTCCTCACTCTCTTGGAGTGACACCGGTGCTGAAATGCAGGCAGTCTCACATGAGGTAGGTTCATCCCTCTAGGAAACCAGACTGAGACTTGCCAAAAAAGTCACTTCACTTAAAACAATTAGAGATGTCAGCAGAGAAACGAAAACAAAGGGAGAGAAAGAGAGATAAAGAGGCAGCCACAGAACTAGATATGGGGCAACAGAGATAAAGAGAGAGAGGCAAAGACAGATTTGAACAAGAGACGATCTGACGAGAAAGTCAGAAACATCAACAGGGAAAGAGACATGGATAGAGAGAAATACAGACAGAAGAGAGAGACGGACAGGAAGACAGATGGACAGAGAGAGAGGGACACACACACATGCAAAGAGATGGACAGGGAGAGACATGGACAGAGAGACACAGACAGAGAGAGACGGACCGAGAGAGACAGACAGAGACAGACAGACAGGGAATAGAGAGAGAGAGAGAGAGAAAGTGAGGCAGACAAATAGAAGAGATGAACAGAAAGAGACACAGACAAAGAGAGAGAGACACACGGACAGGGAGAGAGAGCGAGAGAGAGATACGGGACAGGGAGAAGGATAAGCAACAGTACGAGAGAGCCCATGTCAGCAGACAAACGAGCAAAGGGCAAGAAAGTGTAAGTGAGGGACTGGGTGAGGAACCGCAGCTGGTGGGGTGTGGGGCAAGTGAACACAAGTAGAGTGGGGCAATAGACATTAAATGGGCGTAGCTGAAAAAGCGAGAGTGTGTGAGGGTGCAAGAAAGCATTTGTCAGGGGATGCAGACAAGAACCTGAGTGAGAGCGTAAGAATGTGAGCACAAGACAGTGTGAAAGAGACAGACAGTGTGTGATAGAGACAGCAAACAACAGAGGGGAGGATAAAGAGGGGGAGGATAGAAAGAAAGACAGAGTCGGGGGGGAGAGATAGAGAGAGAAAGAGAGAGAGATAAAAGACAGAGAGAGGGAGAGATGAGAGAGAGGGGAGAAAGACACACAGAGAAGGGGGAGAGGGAAGGCAGAGAGAAAGACAAAGAGTGGGGTTGCAGAGAGAGATGCAGAGAGACAGACACAGAGAGAGAGAGACAGACAGACAGAGAGAGAGAGACAGACAGACAGACAGATAGATAACAGTGAGAGAGATAGTGGTGAGACAGACAGAGAGGGGAGAGAGAGAAAGAGCGCGAGAGAGACAGAGAGTGGGGGAGAGAAATGGGGGAGGGGAAGAAGAGGGGGCGAGAGGGGGGAAGGGGTGAGCGAGAAGGGGCGAGAGGGGAGGGCGGGCGAGCGAGGGGGGGGGAGAAGTGGGGAGAGAGATTAAGAGGTAGGGGAGATAGAGGGAGGGACAAAGAGAGAGAGGGGAGAGGGAGACAGAGAGAGAGACAGAGACTGACGGGGGAACAGAGACACAGAGAGAGACAGGCAGAGAGAGAGAGAGACAGAGGCAGCGAGAGAGAAGGGGTTAGGAGAGAGAGGTGGGGTGAGAGAGGAGACAGAGAGATCAGAGCATTGGGAAAAGAAAAGAGAGAACTAGAGAAAGAGGGGTGCAGACAGAGAGTGGGGAAGCAATGAGACAGAAAGGTGGGGGTGGAGATCAGGGAGGAACACAGACAGAGGGGCAGAATGAGAGAAGACACAGATAGAGAAGTGGGATATGAGAGAGGGGGGGTCAGCAGACAGACTAAGAGAGGCAGAGCAAAGAGAGAGAGAGAGGAAACAATTTGGGTTAAGAAATGGGAGGAGGTGACAGAAAGTGTGGAGCAGAGAGAGAGAGAGTAAAGAGAGAGGGGGTGATAGAGAGACAGAGGGATAGAGAGGGAGAGCAGTGTGTGAGGGGAGATAGTGAGAGGGGGAGCAGGCAGAGACACAGACAGCTCTCAAATTCAATAACTTGAGTTCCCCCTCCCCCTGTTCCCAGGATCCGGTCTTGGCAGAGCTGACAGGCCTGGCTCAGTTAGTTTAATATCTCCCTCGCTGTGTGGCCATGAAATGCTGTGGTTTTCACTGTTGCCTGCCTGCTCATTAACTGCTCCAAATGGTACCGCCTGAAACCCAATCCAAACACAGGAGGGGCAGCCTGGACCCCCTGCCCAAAAAACACAGCCCCTCCATCTGGCTCAGCCATCTGCTGGACCTGGGCTGCTAGTTGGCACAATTAGGGAAGGAGCAGGGAAATGGGGGTGGGGGCACCAAATGGTGTGCCAGAAATGCCTGTGCCAGGCACTGGGGCACATTCACTCACCTGGCACTTTGTGCAGGAACCACCAGGCTCAGGCTGTTTGACAAATTGGGGCCAGACCCAACAGTCGGAAGCAGACAGCCTCCCACTGCATGTAAAAGGTGTCAATGCACAATGTCTGAGCTGATCCTCATCCCATTCCAACACCCGTCGCTATCACATTTCCTCCATCTCGACACTGTGCAAAGGCACAGTCTCTAGACACTGCCACAGAAATTTCTGCCTCTCGACTGATTCCAGTAACACCCCCCCGTCAATAACCCCCACCCCCTGTCTTCAGTGGTCTCCCCTCACCTCGGTACATCCTCTACCCCAGACTGAGGCTCTGATGTCCATATCCTCACCGACAGCACCAAGATGGTCTGGTCAGGTTGCAGCCTGCCTACATTTAATCTGACTGATATGTATGTCTCAGCCACAATAACTCTCACAAAATACACCGATCTGATCCTTTAACACATTGCTGTCTGTGGGATCTTGCTGTGTGCAAATTGGCTAACACAATGCCTTTAACTACATCAAGAATTAAGTCTTAAAAGAGAAGTCCTTCACTGAATGTAAAATGCTATGTTGTGTCCTTTTTTTAAAATTCATTTACAGGATGCGGGAGTCTCTGGCCAGACCAGCATTTATTGCCCACCCCTAATTGCCCAGAGGGCATTTCAGAGTCAATCACCTTGCTGTGGGTCTGGAGGGGGTGTTATCTCCTGTCTTTTGCCAAAGTGTGTCCCTCAACAAGGAATCACTAAAATGACCCAGTCACTTCATTCGTCGCTCTTTATGGGATCTTGCTGTGCACATGTCAGTCCCTGGAGATCACAGCAGCGACTTCACCTCAACAGCACCGCGCCTGGTTGTGCTGCACTCAGAAATAACCTGAGAGCGTGATCCATGTTCTGTAAACTGCTGGGTTATCAGCAGCACAAAACACTGCCCAGATCAAAATAAAAACAGACATCAGCTCATTTCTAACAGAGAGATAGTAACAGCTGCAGATGCTGGAGAATCGGAGATAACAAGGTGTAGAGCTGGAGGAACACAGCAGGCCAAGCAGCATCAGAGGAGCAGGAAA
>NC_063357.1:6210279-6212699 GCF_021869965.1 Rhincodon typus | reverse complement strand
TGATGCTGCTTGGCCTGCTGTGTTCATCCAGCTCTACACCTTGTCATATCAGCAATTAAAGGTAAACAGGATTTGGACTGTGTGCTACGAACACCTGACTACACCAGAGTTTAACAGTTTTAGTACAATACACATCTCCAAGAGCACATGCATTTGATTGCATTTATAAATGCAATCATTTCCCACATAGTAAATACAAGTAGCTTTTATTTTTAACATGCTATAGTCAGCTGTTGCTGTAATTTTTAAATTGAGACCTGCTACTAGTAATAAAAAAAACTAAGATTTTCATTTATGTTATTCACCAGCACCCGATGTGTCAAAGTACTTGGAAGTTAATGAAGTACTTTTTTGGATGTGTAGTCACTGCTGTAATGTAGAAGGACAGCAGCCAATTTCCACACAACAAACTCCAACCAACAACAACATGATCATGACTAGACACTCTATTCCATGATGATAACTGAGAGATAAATACTGACCTGGATACTAAAATGCTTCTCTGTGAATTACATCCATCCTGAAGAAGGCAGTCAAGGTCTCTGTTGGACATCTCATTATAAAACTGCACCTCTGACAGTGCTGCACTTCTCCAGTACTGCACTGGAACAGTCAGCCTGGAATTTTATGCTCGAGCCTCAGAGTGGGACTTGATCCCGACATGTTGTGACTCAACGTGGAGAGTGTGAACAACTTGTCCTTGCTTTCCATCCTATCAGCCTCTGCATTCAAAGGATCATCCTCCACCATTTCCACCACCTCCAGCAGGATGCCACCATTGAACAAACTTTCCCTCACCTTCACTGTCAGCATTTCCACAGAGACCATTCCCTCCACGACACCTTGGTCCACTCCTAACACTCCCTCGTCGCCGACCCTCACGCCCCATCACAGAAAGTGTAACATTTGCCCAGCTTCCACCTCCGTCCTCATTGTGCAAGGCCCCAAACACATCTTCCAGGTGAAGTTTACTTGAACTTCTTTCAATCCAGTCTACCATATACACTGTTCACAAAGTGTTTTCCTTTACATTCGTAAAGCCAAATGTAGGCTGGGTGACCACCTTACAGAACATTTCCACTCTGTCTGTAGGAATGACCACGGTCTTCTAGTTGTTTGCCATTTCAATACTGCACTTTTCACTGATGCTAACAATTCCATTCTGATGTAGTGTTGCAACAAAGGTCTACAAAAGCTGGAACAACAATATCTCAATTTCCAGTTGGGTACTTTACAGTGTCTAGGACTCAATAGCAAATTCCACAGAGTATGAACTATGCCCTCCATTGTCTTACATCCAACCCTCGGATGACCTTGTCTTGACTTTACTCTCAACAGAGTGGAGCCATTTGCTTCCTTTCATCTTATTTTATCTCCCTATCACCACTACTCTCACCACCTTTGTCTTTTGCTCCAGGCACCTCACAATCCGTTCCACTTGCTCCTCCTTGCCTTCTATCTACAGCATAAATAACCACCATTTTTCCAATCCCTTACAATGCTGAAGAACTGTCATATCTGAATCAAAACATTAACTCTACAAACAATGAACTTGAGTAGGCTATTCGGCCCTTCAAGCCTGCACAGCCATTCAACGAGATCATGGCTGATCTGATTTTAACCTCATCTCCACATTACTGCATTTCTGCTGATAATCTTTCAGTCCCTTGGTAATCAAGAAATTACCTACCTCTGCCTTAAAAATATTTAAGGATTCTGCATCCACTGCCCTTAGAATTCTAAGGACTCACAACCCTCTGAGATAAGAAAAGTTTCCTTATCTCTGTCTTAAATGGGTTTCCCCTTATTTTTAAACTATGACCCTAATTCTAGAGTCTCCCACAAAAGGAAACATCCTTTCAGCATCCACCTGGTCAAGTTCCCTCAGGATCAATTCTGTTTCTCTTTCCTTAGATGCTACCAGACTTGCTGAGTTTCTCCAGCACTTTATGTTTTTAATTTAAGAAGGAAAAGACCCTTTTTCAATAAAACTGCCCCAAGTTTCAGTATTGTGACCAGCCATATGAAGGAAACAGTGGGTCTCACCGAGAGCAGGGACCAACGAGGAATGGACTTGTCCAAACCGTGTGGTCATCTGGTTTGTCAACACCACCTGAAAGAAGAGGAGAGAGGGCTCACGTTAATGCTGAGCTGCGAGGCTGTCATAAGGAGAAACTAAAAACTTGCAGCAGAAAGAAGGAGCACAACGCTCCTCGAATGAACTGTAAAGCAGCTTTAGTCATTGGAATAACCAGGCATTGGAACTTGATTTGATTTTAGGAGCCATTCCAGCAGAATGCCGAAATAAATTATTGGAGAACATTCTAATTCTGTAAAAGGGCAGAGGCCAGTCCTGTCCCAGAGCTGGGTCCTGTTCCAAAGCACAGTCCAGTCTAGCCCATCCCATCCCAGTTCCAAAG
>NC_063357.1:6189255-6210269 GCF_021869965.1 Rhincodon typus | reverse complement strand
CCCATCCCAGTTCCAAAGCAATACAAGGTCAGGTGAAACAAGGTCTAGTTTGCAATGATCTGGCTTGAAACGAAAGCAAGTGTCAACGCCAGTCTGTCCAGGCACAGGGTTGTATCCAGTTGCTTGCCAAAGCTTGATCCCGTCTTAGGAGAGGATGAAATGTGCAAAGCTGAGTCCAATCCAATCACAAAGTGACACTGAGCTCCGGTTAGCATGATCGATCTGGTCGCTCCCATTCCACTTAAAGCGTAAAGCCGTGCCAGGTTTTACTCACCGCCACACTGTGGTCATTGGCCATGCTGATGAGCTGTTGCGCCAGTCCATTCAGGAGCCGTGTCCTTCGCGACAGGTCGTCCAGGTTGTGGCGGAATGGGAACGCAATGCTGTCAATCACTACAATGCGCACCTGGTAAAACAGGGTTTAGGTCAACAACATAAATCCACAAGATCACAGGATCGGAATGGGCCATTCAACCTTTTGAACCTGCTCGACCATTTCAATAAGATCATGGCTAATCTGAGGTGGCCTTGATGCCACGTTTCAGCCTGCCCTCCATAACCCTCGACTCCCTTGTCGATCACTCCACTGCTCTGTGTGAGGGGGAGGCAATTCCAAATACTGAAGAAATGGCCACACTAATGCACTTGGAGCCTAACTAATGTTAAAGGTTTGCATTTATAGCTCTTTGGCCATGCTGATGCTCTTTTCACCACCACCGAACACCTCAAAAGCACCTTGCACCCAAGGCAAGTATCTTCTGAAACATGGGCATTGTCTTTACACTGGAAACACAGCTGGCAATTTTGACACAGCCAGTGGTGTGAAACTGATCGAGTAATTTGTTTTGTTTTTTGCGTGGTATTGATTGAGGATTAAACGTTAACCATGACACTGGAGGCAGTTACCCAGCTCTTTTCTGTTTACCCAAGTGGGCACAGGGTTAACATCCAAAAATGGAGGTGATGGCCTAGTGCTACTATCGCCGCACTGTTAATCCAGATAATGTTCTGGGGACTCAGGTTCAAATCCCGCCATGGCAGATGGTGGAATTTGAATTCAATAAATATCAGTAATTTAGAATTTAACGATGACTATGAATCCATTGTCAATTGTCAGGAAAAACCCGCCCGGTTCACTAATGTCCTTTAGGGAAGGAAACTGCCATCCTTACCTAGTTTGGCTTATATGTGACTCAAGACCCACAGCAATGTGCTTAACTCTTAACTGCCCTCTGGGCAATTAGGGATGGGCAATAAATGCTGCCTAACCAACGACACCCTCATCCCGTGAATGAACAAAGATAAAAAAGTGCAGCACTCCCTCAATGTCGCATTGTGAATTTCAGCATAGATTTATAACTGTGTTTTAACATATGTTCCTTGTTATGTCACTCCATGCTTCAATTAATAAAGTCAATGATTCTGTATGTCATTTCAAAACAGCCTGTATTTATAACTGTACAGTACTTATTGAGGAAGTACAAAGGGACCTAGTCCATTGCAACCCACACCTGGCAAATACTTCTTGTACAGAGCAGTCAATGTCTGGCAGATTGATACATGACTGCTGTGTCACCTCAAGTCAGCGTTTGTCAACACTGTTGGGCATAAATTGATGAAATTGTCACAAGAAAAATTCACTCATACCCTGCTGTCCAACTCCAATCTCATCTCAGCTGTAGTACACTGCTCCATCTAGTGGGCTCGCTGAGAAATTCAATCCTGGAGTATGAACCTGTGTTACGTACTCTGGCCAACTGAAAACTTACACTGAATTCAGGGGGTCGGTTAGCTGAGTTGGCTGGAAGGCTGGTTTGCGATGGGTTCAATTCTTGCACCAGCCGACAATTACCATGAAGGCCCTGTTTCCTGGCCTGAGGTGTGGTGATCCTCAGGTTAAACCACCACCAGTTGTCTCTCTGTGATATAGAGCAACCCTATGGTCCTCTGGGACTGTGGCGACTTGATTTACTCACTTACCTTGCATTTACAAATTTGGCAAGTGATTTATAATTTAAGGGTTCTTGTGATACAGTGGTAGTGCCCTAGCTCAGAGCCAGTAGGCCCAGGGTCAAGCCCCACCTGCTCCAGAGGTGTGTAATAACATCTTTGATTAGAATGCTTCAAAAAATATCTATATTTACATCGAAAGCACCTCAGAGAATGTTCACTTGGCTGATCTCTAGAGTGAGCGGGTTGTAAAATGAGGAATGGTTGAGCAGGATGGGCCTCTACTCACTTCAATTTAGTTAAACGATTGGTGATCTTATTGAAACATGTAAAATTCCAGTGAGTTTAATAGGGTAGATGTTGAGAGGATGTTTCCCCTGTGGGGGTATCAAGGATGAGGGGAAATGGTTTCAGAGTAAGGCATCTTCTAAGGACAGAAATGAGGCAGGATTTCTTTTCTCAGAAGGTCATTAAACTGTGGAATTCTGCAGCCCAGAGAGCAGCAGAGATTGGGTCAGTGAATATATCACTGACGCCAATAATCCAACAATCATTGACGACAATGTGTGCTCACTGTAGATATTTCCTGGCTTCAAACAAGCACACATAAGAGCAATATTAAGCTGACTTTTAAAATTAAAATCCTGCTTTGTTTAGCGATTCATTTTATTACGAGATATATACCTTCATTTAGTTTTCTTTTGTTCAGATTTAGGTATTTGTCACCCATTGCTTGAATACGCTTATGAGAGATATTGCTGCGCAGCCTCAAACCGAGATAGATTTTTAATTGATGTGGGAGTAAAGAGTTACAGGGAGGGCAGGCAGGAAAGTGTAGTCGAGGCTGCAATCAGAGCAACCATGAATATTGTAAATGGTGCAGCAGGCGTGAGGGGCTAAGTAGCCTTCTCCACCTCCTGAATCTTATGTTCATAATCCAGTCCTCCATTTGAGATCTGGTATGTTAACCCACTTTCTTTGTGTTTGGACCCAGACAGACTTGATATGCACTCTCAGCACGTTTTGTGTTTATTTTGTTTGGGGTTCATGATTTTAA
Source organism: Rhincodon typus (assembly GCF_021869965.1). NCBI lineage: Eukaryota > Metazoa > Chordata > Chondrichthyes > Orectolobiformes > Rhincodontidae > Rhincodon > Rhincodon typus. The sequence continues at coordinate 6,207,262 of NC_063357.1, read as the reverse complement.
CTTGCCTTGCCCCATAGAGGGGTATCTAAACGGTGAGACACTGGGGGCTGCCAGGGAGAGGAAATATTTAGGACTCCAAGTACACAAACCATTTGAAATCAGTAACCTGTTACGGAAGGGCTAATGGAAGATTGGACTGTATCTCAAGTCATCTGGATTACAAAGGAGAGGAAGATCAGACCCCATCTGATAGACGTAGTTAGAATTACAGCACAGAAAGAGACCATTCAGCCTTTCAATTCGGTGCTGGCTAAAAGATCTATCCAGCCTAATTCCACCTTCCACCACTTGCTCCATAGCTAAACCTCACTCCCTCACCCTTTTCCAGACAACTGCTTGCTCTTCAGATAATTATCCATTTCCCTTCTGAAAGGCACGAATGTGCTCTCACCACATTCTCAAGCAATACATAACAGGAATCCAACCACTCACTACATAAAAATATTTTTTCCTTGTAAAAAGCTTCTTTTTGTCAGTCACCTTGAATCCATTCCCTCGGATTCTCAAAAAGAAATTCTCCTGTCTATTCTTCATCAAACCCTTCATCACTTTGATCAACTCTTTAAAATCTCCACTTAACCTCCTCTTCTCTCAAGAGAGCTGTTCTGACTTCACCAATGTACCTATATAACTCACAAAATAAGGGCGGGAACAGGCCATCTGACCCTTCAAGATCCTCCTCCCATTCAAAAGATCATGGCTGACCCAACTGTGGCCTGAATTGCACTCCATCACCCCCCACCAATACTTTTTGACTCCCTTGTCTGTCAAGAATCTGCAAACCCCTGCTTTAAAAGTATTTAATGATCCCCACCTCCATGCTCTCTGGGACAAAAGAGTTTCCAAAGATAGACAAACCCCCAGGAGAAAATATTTCTATTCTTCTCCATCTCTTCTCTTTACACGCTTCAAGGTAACTTTTCACTCTTCTAAACTCCTGAGTGAGTCCAACCCTTCTTCATAACAAACTCCTCCATCCCAGGGTGAAGCTTCTCTGAACTGCTTCAGATACATTTATATGCTTTATTTAATAAAAAGACCACAACTGTTCACAATATACCAGAGGTAGTCCCACCGAAACCCTGTACAAATGTAACGAAACATCCCGATTTTTTATTCCATTCCCCTTGCAATAAGCATCACTTGCTGTACCTGCGTAACTTTTTGTGACTTACTTACCCAGACACCCAAATTCCTCTGTACCTCAGTCTTGCAATCTCTCTCCATTTAAATCATGCATTGCTTTGAGTTTTTCCTGCCAAAGTGAACACGTTCGCATTTTCCCACATTATACTCCACTGGCCAAATTTTTGCTCATTCACCTAATCTATATACAGATATAACTGAAGTCCCTCATCCCTGGAACCATTAACATGAATCTTTTCTGCATCTTCTTCAATGTCTTTGTATCCTTCCTAAATGGGGTGCCCAGAACTGGACACTATACTCCAATCGATGCCAACCAGGGCTTTATACAGGTTTTTCATAAGACCATTGAATTAGGTACAGGAGTAGGCCATTCAGCCCCTTGAGGCTGCTCCAGCATTCAATAGGATCATGGTTGATCCAACACTGCCACATCCACTGTCCCCATCCCCTATTGATCAAGAATCTATCTCTGTCTTAAATATACAGAAGGAATCCACCCCCAAGGAATTCCAAAGACTCTCAACAGTCTGAGAGAAGAAATTCGTCCTTAACTCCATCTTAAATTGACACTCCTTGATTCTGAGGCTATGCTACCTGGTACTAGACTCTCCCATGATGGGAAACATCCTCTCAGCATTTACTCTACAAGATTCCTGTACATTTCAATGGGATCACCCCTCATTCTTCTAAATTCCAATAAGATTCCCAAACTGTTTAGCCTTTGCTCATAAGACAATCCCTCCATACCTGGGATCGTCCTAGAGAACCATGTGCTGGGAAAAAAATGAAATACAATCCAGATTATAGAAGAGGTGGATTAGCCTAAAAGCAGCGTGACAAGATTTTCTATGTTAGCCCGTTTGACACATATCACACAGATTTTGGTTTTTTATTGAGTCGGATGTCTAGAGGATATTACCAACTAACTAGGTACATTAACATGACAATATACAGTATAGGTTATATGCCTAAGATTATTATTATGTTTTCTACATAGTTGACTGATTGACCGACCAGTTGGTTGACCATCTTCTAACTGCCTGCTAACTCTACAGAGTAAGATGTAGAGCTCTTATACTAGAGTGTCACATGTCATTTAGCTGTCTGAAACTTACAATGTCTTTCTGACATCTGTGCAATAATATAACAAAAAGTAATTCACTCTTTGTTCACCACTTTCCCGAAATGGTCTTCTGGTCACTGATCAACATCTTGGACTTTCACTTGCAACCCTAAAGCTGCTGTGTAATATACTTTCTACATCCTTAAGAAGGGCCAACTAGCTCATAACTTTGAGTCTTCCTTCCAAAGATGCCCCTTCCCTTAAAGATCAAACTGAAATTAAAGTTTTGTCAAACCCGTGACCTCTACCTCAGAGAAGAACAAGGGAAGCAGATACTTGGGAACACCACCTCCTGCAAGTTCTCCTCCAACGCGCACACCATCCCGAACTGAAACCATATCACCATTCCTTCGCTATCGCTGTGTCAAAGCTCTTTCTACCTCTGTTGCATAGACTGTCTTGGTTCAAGAAGGTGATTTGCCACCATGTTCTCCAGGGCAATTAGGGGAGGGCAACAAATCCTGGTCATGCCAGTGAAGCCTACATCCTGAGAATCATTGCAACGCATGGTAAAATAAGGGGCTTAAACCAACATACCTCACCCCCTAGCCCAGTCTGAACTGAACACTCTGAACAGATGGAGAGGAGAGGGTTCAATCACCAGCTTCCCCCAACAGGCAAAGCCTGAGACAGAACATACCTTTGGATGTGCCACTAGGAAGTCAGCGAGTAGGTGAGCCTGGGCCAGCAGCTCCACATAATCATGGCAACGGAAGTAGTAGATGCGAGAGAGGATTCCGGAGACAGAGAAGGCCCGTGCTGCTTCTCGTTGCACTGCAAGACAGGGGGACACTTTTATCCACAGACAGAGAGGGAGAAAGAGAGAGAGGGAGGGAGGGCGGAAGAAAGAAAGAAAGAAGAGAGAGAGAGAGGGAGGGAGGGAGAGGGAGAGGGAGGGAGTAAGAGAGAAAAAGAGAGAGAGAGAAAAAGAGAGAGAGAGAAAAAGAGAGAGAAAGAGAAAGAGAAAGAGAAAGAGAAAGAGAAAGAGAAAAGAGAGAGACAGGGACAGAAATAGACACAGAGGAACACACAAAAAGAGGAACACTCTAAGACACACAGGCACACACATCAGATGTACAGAGTTAGACAGAGATAGAAAGAGTGTCCCAGTTTCAACCTAGTTTCTACTGAAAGAATCAGAAAACTACACACAGGAACAGCAGGAGGCCAGTCAGCCCCTCAAACTTGTTCTGCCATTTCACTAGTCTTAACTCCATTTACATATTTTAATTCCATAAACCTAACAGTACAATTGGACGATCTTTTGTCTGGCCTTAAACTTCCTACTCCAGTTGCAACAGGTATTTGGGCAAAGAGTGCCAGACTTCCAATTCGCTTTGAGACAACATACTTTCTGAAAAATCAGGCTGGAATTTTAAGGTTCTGTCCCTTCGTTCGGGCCTCCCATTTCCCCAAGTTAACAGAACTACTTTTCTCTCTAATAAATCACCTCCCTTTAATCTTTTTAAACTCCTCAATTAGGTCGCTCTTCAGTGTATTTAAATGGAGAAAGACTGCAGAAAGCTGCAGCACAGAGGGATTTGGGGATTCTTGTCCATGAATCACAAAAAGCTAATTTCCAAATTCAGTGGGTAATACAGAAGGCAATTGGAATGTTGGCCTTTATTTCAAAGGGAATGCAGTATAAAATTAATGAGGTTTTGCTAAGTCATTAGTCAGACCACAGCTGGAATACTGTGAAGTTTTGGTCCCTTATCTAAGGAATGATATACTGGCATTGGAGGCAGTCCAGAGAAAGTGCAATAGGCTGTTACCAGGTGTGGAAGGACTGTCTTATGTGAAGAAGTTGAGTAGGTTGAGTCTCTACTCACTGGAATTTAGAAGAATGGGGGTGACCTTATTGAAACGTACAAGATTCCTAGCAGACCTGATAGGATGGATGTGGAGAGGTCCTATACTTTCCCTCATGGGGAAGTAGACTTTGGGACTCGGCCATTTGGTTGGTGCACATCCAATGTGTCTGCGGCTGGCACATGATGCATATCAGACTGACGTTGCAGGGGACCACACATCAATCTGTCCACCCCTTTGAATTCTGACTGCTGGAAACCACGTCAAACTGTCTGGCCTTGTGTTTGTGCTAAAAGGCAAGTTTGGATTGAACGGCTACATGTCTTTAAGCTCTGGCAGGTGGGGACAGGCCGGGGGCAGTGGGGGTGAGGTGCCAAAAGACAAAGCAAGGCAAAACATCAAAGTGGGTATAAAGTGAATGAGTACTAGGAGAGCAAGCAAGGAGCGCTAAGATGCTCCCTGGTACAAAAAGTGAGCGGGGTGCTTGTCCATACACATAAATTGTCCTGGCAGCAGCAGTGCAATGAAAAGTTGCTGGTGTGCTCTAAAGGGCAGCACTGAAGGACAGTAAAGTACTGTAAGTGGATTGGAGATGTGCCATGATGATGGGGTGAGGCTGGTACACATCAATGCCAATGTCAATGGACATCGGGTTTGTGTGGTCGCTGTCCATGCTGTGTGCCCTGAGATGGGTGATGACGGGGTAAGCGGCAACCTGAAGTCAGTAGGAAACTACTCTGAATTTCACGTCGGGAATTCTCGGTGTTTAGTTTCTATCCAGCAGGTGGCAGAACAGGGAACTGCAGAGTAATGAGGGTGAAGTTGTGCACTAATCCGTGCCAATAGGCCTCTTGCCACTGACTCATGAGAATCTTTGTTTCACCATCCAACACTTGGTGACAACTTTCTAATCTCAACGTTGGAAAGGTCCTCACTAGACATCAGTCAATTTTCCCAAATTTCTCACCATGGCCCATGATATTCAGGGCAGGGAAGGTTCTGTCCAACATCTCTGCTGCATCTACTTATCTTTCATTGTCTTGCTTACATCTCCTCTTAATCTTAACTGTCACACAGCTCTGACATTCCCTCCATTTTCATCACAAAATCAGATGAACTTGCATTTATCTCGCATCTTTCACATCCTCAAAGCACCAAATAAAGTACTTTGTAAGTAACAAAGTAATGAAACTTTGCATTCTGTTTGTGCAGAGCAAGACCCCATTGAGATAAATAACCAGACAGTCTGCTTTGAATGAAGTTGGTTGGAAATATAAATTGGCCCAGAACTCGATCACTCCTCTTTGTTTAGTGCTGAAGGATGTTTTGAACAGGAGGCTTCAGTTGAGCATTTCAACTGATAGATAATGCAGCACTTCTGCCTAAATTTCATACTCTTGTTTCTGATGAGTGACTTGAGCCCATGAGATGAGGGTGATGGTTGACTAAGGCTAACGCTGGTATCCCACAGAATGAGGAGCAAGATCCCAAGCCCTCACTCTCTGTTTGCCTATTGAACAGCTGCAGCCAGCTGAACAGCGTACCTTCATCCTGGCCGGACTGGGCTATCAGGTGACAATGGTGCACAGCGGCAGCAGCGACATCCATCACTCGATCCACGATAAAACTGCCCTCCGTATCAATGTACACGGACTCACCGTCCAAGCCCCCAAAGCATTCAGGGATTTGTGCGTCCACAACCAGCTGGATGCTGCACAACATGGAGAAAACAGAACAGGGATCTCGGTAGACTGAGTGACTGTAAATGCACGGGGCGCCACTTTTTTTCTTAATTTCAAAAATACACTTTATTCATTAAAAGTCTCTTTGCATATATACATTGTCACAAATGTAGTTCTCTTCTGTACAGGTGCATATCAAATAAACAAACAAAACTTTGGACTTTGACTCTATCCAAAAAAAAACTCTCCTAAACATACAATACTAATATTTACATATATTTAAGACACTGCGAGAGTTCGATAACTGAACAGACCCCCATTTACCTTCAGCAGGAAGACCTCAGACAATGGTCTTTCCCTTCTACACCTTGGCGGCAGCTGCCCCAAGTTTTAGTGCATCCCTCAGCATGTAGTCCCGGACCTTGGAGGGTGTCAGTCTGCAACACTCAGTAAGGGTCAACTCCTTGTTCTGGAAAACCACCAAGATTTGAGCAGACCAAAGAGAGTCTTTCACCGAGTTGATGCTCCTCCAGGTGCAGCTGATGTTTGTCTTGGTGGGTGTCCCAGGGAACAGACCGCTCATGTCACATTATGTGTATGAAATAACTGCGCAGAGGCCTGTATCCCATCACCATCACCCTTTATTTACATATGCACAGTACACTGGCTGTGGCCAGCCAGCTTGGAGGCAGTCCCTGAAGATAGGAGACTCTCGGAGTCTCCTGTTTATTTATTTATATTTTTTTTCCTCCTCCGGTGAGGAGACTCTGAATGCCCTGTTTATATCTGTTAGCCGGGGCTCCCTGATGGTCTCAGGTTAATAACTCCAATCAAGGATCCCATAGTCAATAAGATCTACCTGGTTCCAATTACTAGAGTGTACAACACCATTTTCACTCTCTTCCCCTCCAAACCACTCAATATCCCTGCTGTTTCTTACACAGAAGGGTTTCACGCATGCTATGCGTGCTGGGATGGACAACCACCATTCCTTTGGGGCTAGGCATAGCTTAGTGCAAAAAGAAACTTGCATTTGGCTCAGAAGACCAGGTTCTGTGTGGGGGCGTACTAACGGATTGCTGAGGTCCCACAGTAGCTTTCACTGTTAGAGAACTCTCCAATTTTTTCATGATCCAGTCAGAACAGTAAAAGGTGAAAGGCTATTTGACTGTATCTGGGGCGAGGTTGATTAAGAAAGAAGTTTTTCAGGATAAGTAACACAGTGAAGACGTGGAATCAAGCATGCATTCTTCCAACTAGGCTCACAAAGGTCAATGAAGCAGTTATCCTCTGATTGCAGGAAAATAACTAAATGATAAGCTATAAAGCTTCTAAAATTTGCATTGCATTGTGTACCTTATTGGTTCTAAGCTTGGGACATGGCTACAATATTAGATAGGGACTCACATGAGTGCAATGTGGTGTCCTACCTTAGCTGAGTTTTCCCAATTCCAGGAGCGCCGCAGACCTCTACGATTTTGCCAATGGGCACACCTCCCCCTAGGATTTCATCTAGAGCAGAGCAGAAGGTGATGATGGAGCCTTGAGCATGTTCCTGCTCCAAGAGTTCCAGAGCTGTGTACGTCCGAGCAGACGGTAACTTCACACTCAGTTGGGATTCCTCTCCAGAGCCCTCTTGTCTCACAATCTGTAGAACTTCCAATGCTTCCTCCTTGGAGATGCCCAGCTCTAAACAGCAAATGTAAAGGATACACATTCAGGATAGCGAGAAACAGTCTGTAGGAGTCAAAAATGCAATGATTGGGATGGTGCAGTGGGAGATGTTAAAACATTTCTGAATGGATGAATCAGGTGGACACATCTTGCAATATTGGGAGTTGCTGGAGATTACTGCACGCTTCTAGATTTTCCATCTTACTAGGTAGCATCAGTATTTACTGCCTGTACCCAAGTTACCACTATACAACATGAAACTGGAGCTACTGGGAAGCCAGTCCAGATTCGAGGCAGCTCTACTCCCTCATCTCTACAAACGCCATGTTTCATTTTTACCATTAAAGGAAGCCTTCCTAATTTAATCAGGGCACAGAAAGAAAATCCCCTCTTCTCTGAAGGCTGCAGATCCTTGGGTACATGCCACTATCCAGGGCTTTACCCAGATGCACATTCTTTTTTGTCAATCCAACGAGCTCTACAACCTGGAAGGGCATCACAGCAAACAAGCCCCAGGTTCACCCATAGTGACTAGAACCTCTAATTGGGCTGATGGCCTTTCCACAGGCCAAAGACTTCAGCTGTGCCCTGTCCTCACTGTAGAAGGTAATAGTCAACCACCTCTGTTGTATTCACAGCTTATACTTTCCAAGGTTTTTCATAGGAGCATTTTCAAAAAAAATAAGAAACCAAGCTGAAATAACTCCACCAAAGCTGGTATCCCATCACCAAGTCACCCTTTCAACGCAGGTCACCAAAAATGTGGTCAAAACAGAGAAAAAATAAAGTGAAGAATGAAGGTGTGCTGGGGTATACCAGAGCGCCACTTTAAAGTGTACAAGATGAGTTGGACCAAAATGTAATATTCACCAGTTTTACAGTTTTTTTTCCTTATGGTAGCTTTTAGTAAGTGTCTTAAAGAAGGAAAGCGAGGTAAATAGGCAGGGGGGTGGTATTCAAGGACCCAGGGTGTTGGCAGCCGAAGGCATGGAGACCAAGGCTGGAGTGATTAAAATTGGGGATGCGTCAGTGGTGAATGTAGAGAGTTTTGGCACTGGAGGTGATTACAGAGATAGACAGGTGTAAGACCATGGAAGTCCATAGACTAATTAAAACCAGATTTCTAAAAGTGAAGCTAAGCTTTGTACAGCCTTGGCTTACTTGTGTTAATTGCTCAGTCCTTTGAGTATAGGAGGTGGGAAGTCATGCTGATGTTGTGCAGGACATCTTCTGGAATGCTGTGTCCAGATCTGGTCGCCCTGTTATAGGGAGGATGTTATTAAGCTGAAGAAGAATCAGAAGAGATTTACCAGAATGTTGCCTGGTATTAAAGGTTTGAGTTATAAAGAAAGGCTGGATTGGCTGGGACTATTTTCACTGGAGCGTAGGAGTTGAGAGGTGACCTTATAGAGGTTTATGAAATCATGAGGGGAATAGATAGGGTTAATGGTAGGTATATTTTCCTTAGGACGGAGGAGATCTAGGCTTGGGGGCATATTTTTAAGGTGAGTGGAGACGGATTTTAAAAAGATATGAAGGGAATTTTTTTTTTTTTTTAACAGAGGGTGGTTCACATGTGGAAACAACTTCCAGAGGAAGTGGTGGATGTGGGTACAATTACAATGTTTAAAAGACATTTGGATCAGTACATGAATAAGAAATGTTTGGAGGGATGTGGGCCAGGAACAGGCCGGTAGGACTAGTTTAGTTTGGGATTATGGTTGGCATGGACTGGTTGGACCGAAGGATCTTGTCCGTGCGGTATGACTCCATGGCTGCAAACCCCACAATATGATAATTCTGGCAAAGGTGCTGTTATTTTAATCAGAATACAGTAGAAACCACCATGTTTTAAGCAGTTCCCATTAGAAATGAATTACAATAGTAACAACAACCTGCCCTTTGGCCAAAAAACCATGGATTGCATGGACACAGTTCCCTATTATCCAATGTTGGCAGTCTGCTTTCTACTTAAAGTGAAAAGATACATTGTCCTGTAATTATTCTGGTCCCATACCCTTTAATTTCCAGCCGACACATAGGATTATATCCTTCTACTCACACATGCCTGGAATACCTAATCATCTAGAAACATCAACTTAAAAGGATGTATTCATTTGAGATTCAACTAATTACTATCTCAAGTATAATACCGTGGAGGAAGAAATCAGATTCAATCAGTAGTCTTTACTAAGTTAATCAATCTCAATTGGCAAAAGGTACATAAAATATATTGCCCTGAGTGAACCTAGCTAGAGCCTTTGAGGAAATAAAATCAAAATTTGAGAAAAACATCAAATGAAAATATAAAGAAATTGCAGGGAAAACTAAACAAAATAGGTAATTCTAAATAGCCTGCAGTTACATAAAAAGACAATAGAACTTGTAAGTGACCTTTTTTAAACATTTACTCTCTTAATTCTCAAATTAGTGCAGTGTGTTTTGTCAAATATTTGAAACATAGTATTTTTCATAGCTGGCCAACCTCAGTCCAGTTGTTCCAATTTGCAAAGTAACTGGTTTGTGATGATGGCTCAGAGTCTGTTGTATAAGTCACTGTCACAGGCCAGTGCCCTTGCTTTGGATAGCTTACTTTCAAATGTAAAAACCAAAAGAACTGCGGATGCTGTAAATCAGGAACAAAAACAAAAAGTTGCTGGAAAAGCTCAGCAGGTCTGGCAGCATCTGTGAAGGAGAAAACAGAGTTAACGTTTCGGGTCCGGTGAGCCTTCCTCAGTTTTCAGAACAGTAACAGTGTATCCTTAGTTTAGCGAGTCACGGTAGTCTCCTGCCTTTGGTTTATTACGGTAGTACACGCGCCTGATTCAGAAGGGTTACGGTAGCTTTAGGTATATTATGGTAATTTACTGTATCTTTTTTACCTTTGCTGAGTTCAGTGGCTCTTACTCCGCTCAGATCCTCAGCGCTCTGGAAGCCGGAGCTGATCATTTTGACCCTGATCCCGGGTGGAAGCGGAAAGCTGCCCAGGTCTCTCTGCATCTTCCTTCACCGCAGGAGCCGGAAAACCCGGGGCCTCACTTCAAACAGACTACTCGCAGTCCTCGAACAGAAAGCCTGAGTCCCTTTATCATTTCCTGCATGATAAATGGGAGAGTAATCCCACCAAAACAAAACCCTTCGGCGCGACCTTCCGCCACTTCACTCCTGCAACATCCCCCGCCAAAATCAGGCTTGTTCAGCAGCTCTCAGAGCCTCCTGCTGGCTTCTTGGAGACACTTCAGGGTCTTAAAGGGACAGTGCATCGCCCTGGTGATGGGGAGATACTTCAGATCAGCTGTCAATCAATTCAGATCAGTATTATGTGGCTGGCGGTGACAAAGACCCTCCCAGTCAGATCCTTCCTCCGTACCCAGAGTGCCACCCTCCACTATATGTTGCCCTTGAGGTGGCTGCAGTGAGGAAGAAGACACTGTCAGTGGTTTCCCAGGGATGGAAAGTGGTGACAGAATCAGTCCGAGGCAGCATGGATTCACTCAATGGGAAATCATGCTTGACAAATAGAGTCATAGAGATGTACAGCAGAAACAGACCCTTTGGTCCAAATCGTCTGCGCTGACCAGATATTCTAAATTAATCTAGTTCCATTTGTCAGCATTTGGCCCATATCCCTCTAAACACTTTCTATTCAGATATCCATCCAGGTACCAAATAAATGTTGTAATTGTACCAGCCTCCACCACTTCCTCAGGCATCTCGTTCCCTACATGCACCACCCTCTGCATGAAAACGTTGCCCCTTAGGTCTCTGTTGTATCTTTCCCGTCTCACTTTAAACCTATGCCCTCTAGTTTTGGACTACCCTAGGAAAAGACTTTGTCTATTTACACACAATGTTCTGAGGAAGAGTCACCTGATCTGAAACGTTAACTCTGATTTGTTCCTCACAGATGCTGCCAAACTTGCTGAGCTTTTCCAGCAACTTCTGTTCTTGTTCCTGATATACAGCATCTGCTGTTCTTTCGGTTTTTACCTTGTCTACTTACCTGTCCATGCCCCTCATGACCTTATAAACCTCTATAAGGTCACTGCTCAGCCTCCAATGCTCCAGGGAAAATAGCCCCAGCTTATTCAGCCTCTTCCTATAGCTCAAACCCTCCAAACCTGGTAACATCCTTGTAAATCTTTTCTGAACCCTTTCAAGTTTAACAACATCTTTCCTATAGCAAGGAGACCAGAATTGACCACAGTATTTCAAAAGTGGCCTAATCAATGTCCTGTACAGCTGCAACATCTTTTTAATTTCAGAAATATACCTACAGACTAAGGGCATGACCATGGGAACCCGCATGGGCCCAAGCTATGCCTGCCTCTTCATAGGATATGTGGAACAGTCCCTCTTCCGCAGCTACACTGGCACTATCCCCCACCTCTTCCTCCACTACACCAATGACTGTATCGGCGCCACCTCATGCTCCCACGAGGAGCTTGAACAGTTCATCAACTTTACCAACACCTTTCACCCCAACCTCAAGTTCACCTGGACCATCTCTAATACCTCTCTCTCCTTCCTGGACCTCTCTGACTCCATCTCTGGTGACCAACTTGAAACTGATATCTATTTCAAGCTCACTGACTCCCACAGCTACCTAGACTACACCTCCTCTCACCCACCCTCCTGCAAGAATGCTATCCCCTACACCCAATTCCTCCGCCTCCGCCACATCTGCTCCCAAGATGAGGTGTTCCACTCCCGAACATCCCAGTTGTCCTCGTATTTCAAGGATGGCAACTTCCCTCCTTCAGTGGTCGAAAACACTCTCGACCGCATCTCTTGCGTTTCCCGCACCTCAGCCCTCACACCCCCTCCCCGCCACAAAAACAAAGACAGAATCCCCCTTGTCCTCACGTATCACCCCACTAACCTTCGGATTCAACGTATCATTCTCTGCCATTTCTGCCACCTGCAATCTGACCCTACAACCAAGGACATTTTTCCCTGCCCACCCCATCTGTTTTCCGTAGGGACTGCTCCCTCCGTGACTCCCTTGTCCGCTCCACACTCCCCACCACCCCTGACACCTTTCCCTGCAAACACAGGAAATACTACACCTGCCCCTACACCTTCCCCCACACCTCCATCCAAGGACCCTAAAAACCCTTCCACATCAGACAGAGGTTCACCTGCACATCTGTCAATGTGGTCTACTGCAACCGTTGCTCCTGATGTGGCCTCCTCTACATCGGTAAACAAGCGGAGGCTCGGAGACCGCTTTGTGGAGCACCTGCACTCGGTTCGTGACAAATGACAACATCTTCCAGTCGCGAACCACTTCAACTCCCCCTCCCATTCCCTGGACGACATGTTCATCCTGGGCCTCCTCCAGTGTCACAACGATGCCACCCAGAAACTGGAGGAGCAGCACTTCATATTCTGCCTTGAGAGCCTACAACCCAATGGTCTCAATGTGGGCTTTACAATGTGGGTTTCAAAATCTCCCCACCTCCAGCCTCATCCCATGACCAACCTCCCTCTCACCCCCGCCTCCTTGACCTGTCAGTCTTCTTTCCCACCTTTGGCTCCACCCATCTCACTGACCAATCCCCACCACTGCCTACCTGCACTCACCTATCGCCATCCCCCCTACCTTCTCCTGCCCCTCTCATCCCCGCCTCCTTGACCTGTCCGTCTTCTCTCCTACCTATCTCCCTCTCATCCCCGCCTCCTTGACTTGTCTGTCTTCTCTCCCACCTATCTGCTCCTCCCACCTCACTGACTAGTCCCCACCACTGCCAGCCTGCATTCACCTATCACCATCCCACCTACCTTCCCCAGCCCCACCTCTCCTCTATCTATTTATGTTAGAACTCCCTTCCCCCTCCCCCAATTCTGAAGAAGGGTCCCAACCGGAAATGTCAGCTTTCCTGCTCCTCTGATGCTGCCTGGCCTGCTGTGTTCCCCCAGCTCCACACTGTGTTATCTTTGTGTACATATACTGTCACACATGTAGTTCGGTTCTGTACAGTTGCATATCAAGTAAACAAACAGAACATTGGACTTTCATTCTACCCAAACAGTACAAACACCTCTCTTAAACATACAATACTAACATTTAGATATATTTCCAGCAATAAGAGGGTCCGATAACTGAAAGGAGCCCCATTTACCTTCAGCAGGAAGACACAGTGGTCTTTCCCACTGCACCTTGGCAGTAGCTGTCCCGAGCTTTAGTGCATCCCTCAGCACGTGGTCCTGGACCTTGGAATGTGCCAATCTGTAAGACGTGGTCAGGATCAACTCTTTACTCGAAGACCAAGACGTTTCGAGTAGACCAAATAGTGCCATTCACCGAATTGATGGCCCTCCAGACACAATTGATGTTTGTCTCAGTGTGTCCCCAGGAGAACAGACTGTAGACCACAGAGCACGGCGTCACGGAGCTGCTGGGGATGAACCTCCAACAAAAGACTGCATCTTTTTCCAGGCTTTCAGAAGGAGATGTGTGACAGCCGCAACATGACATCCCAACTCCTGTACTCATTGCACAGACCAAAAAAGGCAAGTGAACCAAACACCTTCTTCACAACCCTGTCTCTCTTTCGACCAGGTCAGAAGTCACACGATACCAGGTTATAGTCCAATAGGTTTATTTTAAATCACAACCTTTTGGAGCACTGCTCCTTCATCAGGTGAAGTGAAGAGAAGCACATAGGCACAGAATTTAAAGGTAGAGAGATCAAAAGATCGTACAAATGGCGTGAGTGGAGTGTTTACAGCCTGAATAATAAGAATCTGCAGGTGATCAAAGTGTCAGATGGCATGAGTAAAGTGTCAACAGCTGTATGGCAAGTGAAGGGATGGCCTATAATCTGATTAATTGAGGCAGAGAGATAATACAAAAAATTAAAAATAAGATGGTGCTGGAGACAAACCAAATGGCTGGAATAACATGATGGGTATAAGAGTCGCATGCCGAGAATCTAACCAGAGTAACAAGTAATCCAAAACTGTACAAACAAATTAAGGTAGAGAGATCATAACAAGTTATCAAGGTGATGGTGTCAAAACAGGACTATAAGGGAGATTTTACAAACACAGAACAGAATAGTGGAATTAAATGTAGCGCACATGAACCCAAGGTCACAGCTGAGGCCGTCTTTGTGGGTACAGAACTTGGCTACTAGTTTCTGTTCGGTGATTCTGTGTTGTTGTATATCTTGAAGGCTGCATTGGAGGACACTTACCTGAAGATCGGAGGCTGAATGACCTTGACCGCTAAAGTGTTCCCCAACTACAATTGTGGATGAATGGACACCACGCAACAATCACCAGACAGGAATGTTCCCTCCCATTGAGGGAAATTTTCAATGGCATTCAATGAAAAGGAAATCAGACATTATTAACACTTAAATAAATGTAAAAGTGCGTGGTCCACAATTAAATGTTAATTAGGTACATTTAGTGTGCAAGAAACCAAATTCAATATTCTATTCAAGATCGAACAGACTGGGGCTCTTCAGAAATGAGAAGACTCACATGTTAACCCTCATTGCGATTGATCCAAGATTACGTATGAATTAGACAAGGTAGATGTGTAGAGAAAAAAACCAAAAACACTGGGGATGCTGTAAGTCAGGAACAAAAACAGAAGTTGCTGGAAAAGCAACTGTTCTGATGAAGGGTCACTGGACCTGAAATGTTAACTCTGATTCTTTTCTTCACAGATGCTGCCAGACCTGCTGAGCTTTTCCAGATGTGCAGAGAATATGTTTCCACTTCTGTATCCTATGAAATAGAGAGACAAAAAAAGAAACAAGTTAATTTTAGAAAGGCACTGTGTGCAGTTTCAGTCAGAGTTAATAGCTCCTGTTAATTTATCAATCTTTAAAATGTCAGGGTTGGAAAGAATTCTTGAGTAGCTTAAGAGTGAAAGAGAGTGGTGGAACAGGCTCAAGGGGCCAAATAGCCTACTCCTGTTCCTATTTCTTATGGTCTTCATATGATTTAAGAGAAATTGAAATTTCTGGAAAGTGAAGATATGAAAATCCTGTATGTTTGCTCTAAAATTGTTTAGAAGTCAGTAAGAAGAAAGGTCTGCAACAAATAACCCCTGGGGCTAGCTGAACAAGGAACAATAAAATGCAGGTAGGGTGACCCTTCACTAGAGTTTGTTGTTGAATGTAAATGCTTTGAAATTTTATTTATGGTATTTGTAATGAAACTATTTCAAATAGCTCTGGTAAGGTGTAAATGAGTTAGTGTTTTTATTTCCTTTTGCATGCATAAACTTTTATTAAAAGTATTTTGGCAGCCTCTTGTCAAAAATGTTCAGTGACTGACCACCACAGTAAACAATAGCAACATTAAAACTTATGCTGTATCATGACACAATGGGTGGCATGGTGGCTCACAGCACCATGGACCCAGGTTCATTTGCATTCAACTCACATTTATGAGCTCTCTATTCTGGTTATAGTAGCTTGTTAAATGCTTATTTGATAGCTAGCTCATTTATACAAATACCTTCTAAGTAATGTAAGTGCTGTCTGTTTCTTTTTATGCATTTTTTAAATAAAATGGATATAATGATCAATATTCATTGTGTCAGCTTGGCTTATCGTTTGCACTCTTGAGCCTAATTCAGAATACCAAGGGTTCAATCTCCATTTCACATGCATAATCTATATTGACGTTTCAATGCAATACTGAAGGAACTGTTGGAGTGAACATAAGGATGTAAGAAATAGGAGCATGACTTAACTATTTGGGCGCTCCAGCCTGATCGACCATTCAATATGATTGTGGCTTATCTTCTGCTTTAACTCCATATTCCCACCTACTCCCCATGTTCCTTGATTCCCTGAGAGATCAAATATATGACCATCCCGGCCCAAAATATATTTGGTAAAGGAATATCCACAACTCTCTGGTGCAGAAAATTCTAAAGATTCATAACCTTCTGAGTGAAGAAATTTGTCCTCAACTCAATCCTAAATTATCAAATTACCAGTTCTTTACCTGTGCTTCTTTCTAGATTCCTCAGCTGTGTTTGTGTGTGTGTGTAATGAGTATGTCTGCTTAGTCAAGCTCCTTCAGAATTTTGTATATTTCAGTAGATCCCCTGTCATTCCTCTAAACTCCAGACAGTGTAGGCTCAATAAATTCAATCTTTCATCATAGGACAACCCTCTCACATGTGGAACCAATCTATTGTGTTCAAGAGATGATAAATAGAGGGTCTATCTGCCTTTCCAATATACTGTTGATACTGTGATACTATTTGAAGAAAAACAAGCAGTTTCTGGAGCACATTTATCTTTCATCCACCATGAGACAAAATGATGTTCTTCTGAATTATCTGTAGTGTTTATTGGTGTCTACCTTCTTTTGATGGCCTCTGATTACTGTCTTCCCTTCAAGAGGGAACGTGGTCTCTATATCCACGCAATCAAAACCCTGCATCTGTTTAAAGACTTCTATTATGTTACCCCCTCAGCCTTCTTTCTTATCAAGACGAAAGAGACCCAACCTGCCTATCCTCTCCTGGTATCCATTTCTGGCATTGGAAAGCAAGTTGAAGATCACATGCAAAAGGAGTTATGCAGGATTTTTTTTTTATTTATTCATGGAATGTGGGCATTGCTAGTTAGGCCAGCATTTATTGCCTATTCCTAACTGTCCTTGAGAGCATAGTAGTGAGCCACATTCTTGAACTGCTGCAGTCTATTTGCTATAAGTTGACCCACAAGGGAGTTCCAGGACCCAACAACAATGAAGTAACCGCAATATATTCCAAGTCAGCATAGTGATTGGCTTGACAGAGAACTTGCAAGAGATGGTGTTTTCATGCATCTGCCCCCCCTTGTTCTTGTAGATATTTGTGGTCGTGGATTTTGAATCAACTGTCCAAGAAGCCTTGGTGAATTACTGCAGTACATCTTGTAAGTAGTACACACTGCTGCTACTGAGCATTGGTGCTGGAGGAAATAGATGCTTGTCGATACAGTGCCAATCAAGTTGGCTGCTTTGTCCTGGACGCTGTCAAGCCCCTTGAGTGTTGTTGGAGCTGTACTCATCCAGGACGAGTGGGGAGTATTCCATCACACTCCCAAGGCGCGCCTTGTAGATGCTCTGGGTAACCAGGAAGTGAGCTGTCTTCCAGATAAAATTGGCGTCTGAAAAATTACTAAGGACGACAGAAGGTAGAGGGAACACCCTTACGCCCACCTTCCAGGGTGATTCAGCAGCTCTGGCTTGTGGTGGGGCAGCCTCAGAAGGGAGATCCGCGTTTCGAGCCCGCGCTGACCCCGCGCCGCCGCCGTAGTGGCGGGAGCCTCGTGCCGCCTGCCAGCGGCGTCGACGACGAGGTTTCCACGAAAAAAAACCAAAAATTCAGAGACTTTTACAGAACAAAATAAAACATACTGAAACGGTCACTGGAGTGTAAGAACGGGTATAAGAGGTAAAGATCAATCAATCGATATCTGACCGAGATTCTGCAAAACAAAAAGTCCTTGAACCGCGAATACTCAAACTGGCCGTTACAGAGAATCAAAAACGGATCCGTGCCCGGGGCGTTACCGGGCGGAGGGGGAGACTGTCGGGGGGT
>NC_063357.1:6128271-6184255 GCF_021869965.1 Rhincodon typus | reverse complement strand
GGGGTGGGGGAGGTGGTTACTGCTGGGGAGGGGGGAGATGCCGTTGGGAGGAGAGGGGGAGAGGGAGGAGAGATCCTCAGGAGGGAGATTTGGGTGGTTTCGGGGTAGAGGAGAGAACCAGGAACGTGGGAACAGGATTGGGGGAGTGATGGGGTTTGGGAAGCACCCAGAAAGGGGAGATTGGTGGGGGTTTAGGGGCAGACCCTGAGTGGGGGAGTGGAGACACGCTGGGGGGACTCTGAGGCAGATTACTGATGTTGACCTGGAGGGTGCTGCTGAGGGGAGGAAGTTGTCCTGGGGTGGGGGGGCTGTTGCTTTGGGTGGGGATAGGGAATGGTCCAGGGGTGTGGGGCGATAAGACTTTCTGATGGTGGTCCCAGGTAGATGGGGAGACCTCGGGCGTTGTCCTGGGTGTAGGAATTTGGGGCTATGGGATAGAAACCAGGGGAGGAGAGGTGGGAGAAACCCTAGGGGTGGTTCAGGGCAGTAGAGAAACATGCGGAGTTGGGATCCACAAGGCAGTTAGGATGGGTGAGGAGGAACACAGGGGGTGGCACATGCTGTGAGATCCAAATGGGAGGCTGATGAGGGGTGGGGGTGGAGTGGGATGTGGGGATTTGTGAGGGAGTGCAGAGAGACTTGTTTCAAGGTGAGAGAACTGGTGGGTGGTCACCGAAGGGAAGAGAGTTGGAGTGGTGGGGAGGGGGGATGAGCTCTGACCATGTAGGTAGGGGCAAGGAGATCCCTGGGAGAGAGAGAGAGACTGGAGAGGGCAGTCCCAGGCACGGAGAGATCTATGGATGTGGTGGGTGGAATGAAGGGAAAGGTCTCATGGTAGGTACTGAGACATGGGTGTTGGGGGCAGAGACAGGGATAGGCCGATTGGGCAATTTGAGGGAGTAATAGATGCAGGAATGGGGAGAGAGATCTCTGTGAGGTGAGAGGCACACCATGGGGTAGATAGAAAATGCCCCATGGGGTTTACAAGAATGAGCCTGGGGATGGAGGGCTAATCATATGAAGAGAGGTTGAGAACTCTGGCTCTGAACTCAATGGAGTTTGAGATGAGGGGTATCTCGTTGAAACTTATAGAGTACTGAGAGGCCTGGATAGACTGAATGTGGAGAAGATGTTTTCACTAGGAAGAGAAAATAGGACGCAAGGGCACAGCCTCAGAGTGAAGGGATGACCCTTTAGAACTGAGATGAAGAGGAATTTATTCAGCCAGAAGGTGGTTAATCTGTGGAACTGCTTGCCGTAGAAGGTTTTGGAGGCCAGGTTTTTGAGTGTATTTATGACAGAGATACATAGGTTCTTGATTAATAAGGGGATCAAGGGTTGTGGGGAGAAGGCAACAGAATGGTGTTGAGAAACATATCAGCAAAGATTGAATGGCGGAGCAGACTTAATGGGCTGACTGTCCTAATTCTGCTCCCATATCTTATGGTCTTGAGGGTGAGATCCTGGGATGGGGAAGAGAGTGTAGGGGTGGAAATTCTCTGTGCAGTAGGGTATGCAGAGGATCTCAGCAGTTGGAGGCAGTCCTAAGAGTGGTAGAATAAGGGAGAGTGGCAGGAGTCTCCAGGTGGTGGTACCATAAAAAAGTCAATGCTATTTATTATTTTCCAGGGCCCCAAAAATTTTAGCATGCAACCAGTTTGCAGCTGTCCTATTTTATTTACACTAAACTAGATTGGAAATTTAAGTGATTTGAAATTATTTTACCAATAAGAAAAATAACCTAAGGGTCACAGTGCAGTCACTCAGCTGATTCCTAGGATGCGGGGTGTTGGACAGGTTGGACCTCTATCCATTGGGAGTAAGAAGAATGAGAGGTGTTCCAATCGGGGGCTGAAGTGATTTGGAGTTATTTTTACCAATAACAGAAATAACCTAAGGGTCCCAGTACAATCACTCAGCTGATTCCTGGGATGCAGGTTGTCGGGCAGGTTGGATCTCTATCCATTGGAGTTTAGAAGCATGAAAGGTGAACATATTGAAACGTGTAAGATCCTGAGGGGAAATGACAGGGTGAATGCTGTGGAGATGTTTCCCTTTGTGAGACAGGCTAGAACCAGGGGACAGAATTTAAAAATTAGGGGTCTCCTACTTAAGACAGAGAGGAGAATTTGTTTTCTCTGAGGTTCAACAGATAATGGAATTCAGGTCCCCAGATAGTAGTGTTGGGTCATTGAATGTTTTTAGGACAGAGTTAAATTCTTGATAAACAAGTGAATCAAAAGGTGGGGGTAGTGAAATAGCCAGATGGGAATGTCAAGTCAAGGTCACAATTTGATCAGCCATGATCTTATTAAATGGTGGAACAGGCACAATGAACTTAATGGCTTCTTCCTGTGCCTAATTTGTTTGTTTGTATGTATATTCATATTTAGTGATATAAAATGCCAAGTTATTTGGGTTGTGAGCTGGAACTGCTGCTCTTGTAAAGAGGATGATAATACCTTTAAAATCCTCAATACAGAGTTAAAATATAATTAAAGCACAGAGGCGTTCAACCTGTCATACCTATACCTCTTTGCAATGTCCACTCAGATATTCTGAGTCACTTACCCTTTTCCCTGTATGATCTTTTCACATAATTATCCAGTTTCTTCTTTAAAGTCACATTTGCACCTGTCTGCACCATGCGCTCAGGCTGTGTATTCCCGATCTTAGAAACTTGCTGCATGAAAATGTTTTCCTCACATTACCCTTTCTATTGCACATCACTTTAACTAGATGTCCTCTGGTTCTTCCAAACTCTATTTATAGTCCATTCAGACCTGTTGTGACTTGGAACATTTCTACCAAATCTTTTCTGAACCTTTTCTCTCAGGAGAACAACCCCATCTTCTCCTATTTATTCTTATAGTAGAAATCCCTCATTCGATCTCGTAGATCGTTTCTACACATTTTTACAATGCCTTTATATCCTTCCTGAAGTGTGATGCTCAGGATTGGACATGGTAGCTGATGCCGAAATAGTGATTTTGTATTCTATTTTTCTATTTATAAATTCTAGAATCTAATTACTTTTTAATACCTTATCAATGATATTCTTAGCTGCCGTGCTACTTTCAATCATTTGTGCACATATACCCTCAGGTCCCTATGTTTCTGTGCTTTTTTAGAATTGCATCCTCCATTTTATATTACTTATACTTGTTCTTTTATCAAAATGCATAACTTAGCACTTTGCTGCATTGACTTTCAACTGTCGTCTGTCTGCCCATTCCACTAATATGTCAATGTCCTCTTGAAGTCTGTCACTCTACTCCCCACAGATCACAATACTTCAAATTTTTGTATCATTCACAGATTTGAGATTGCACCCAAGTCAAGTTCATTAATTGGATCAAGAGAAGCAGCAGTCCTAATACTTACACCTAGGGAAACCTGCTTTTCTGATATGTAACCTTTATCAGACATCTTTTGGAAGTTTGTTACACCACTCAATTGTATTATCCTCATCAACACTCTGTGTTACCTCATCAAAAAACTCAATCTTACACACAGCTAAATTCAATTTTGCCATAAAAAATTCTTATTGGCTTTCCTTAATTAATTTACATTTGTTCAAGTGACTGCTGATTTTTGTCCCAGATTATCATTTTTAAATGCTTTCCCACCACCAAGGTTAAACATATTGATTGCTCTGAATTTGGTGGATTTTACCTTACACCCTTAATGTCAAAGAAAGAAACTAAATGAAGAAGTAAAAGGAAGAGATAGTAGGAACTGCAGATGCTGGAGAATCTGAGATAACGAGGTGTAGAGCTGGATGATCACAGCAGGCCAAGCAGCATCAGAGGAGCAGGAAGGCTGACGTTTCGGGCCTAGACCCTTCTTCAGAAGACCCTTCTCCAGCTCTACACCTTGTTATCTCAAGTAAAAGGAAGAACAAGCTTTAATTTGTACAGTGCCTTTCACACTCACAGGATGTTTTAAAGCATTTTATAGCCATTTGAGTACTTTTGGAGGGACGTCACTATTGTAAATGTAGGGAATATGACCATCAATTTGTGCACAGGTCTCTTTGTTCAGCAACACTCCCCAGGACCTTACTGTTAAGTGTATAAGTCCTGGCATTGTTTACCTTTCCAAAATGTAGCACCTCACATTTATCTAAATTAAACTCCATCTACCGCTCATCGGCCTGTTGGCCCATCTAATCAAAATCCCGTTGTACTCTGTGGTAACCTTCTTCGCTGTCCATGCACCTCCAATTTTGGTGTCACCTCCAGTCTGAAAAACAACCCTCCACCACCATCCTCTGCCTTCTACCTTCGAGCCAGTTCTGTATCCAGATGGCTAGTTCTCCTTGTATTCCATGTGATCTAACCTTGCTAACTGGCCTACCATAAGGAACCTTGTCGAATGTCTTACTGAAGTCCATATAGATCATGTCCACCGCTCTACCCTCATCACTCCTCTTTGTTACTTCTTCAGAAAACTCAATTAAATTAGTGAGACATGATTTCCCAAGCACAAAGCCATGTTGACCATCTCCTAATCAGATTTGGCCTTTCCAAATATGTGTAAATCCCATCCATCAGGATTCTCTCCACTGACTTACCCACCAGTGACGTCAGGCTCACGGGTCTATAGTTCCCTGGCTTTTCCTTACCACCTTTCTTAAATAGTGGCACCACATTAGACAACCTCCAATGTTCTGGACCTCACCCCTGGCTATTAATGACATTTTTCAAGACGTTGCTGTTTACTTCCCTGCGTTCTATATCTTCCATATCCTTCTCCACAGGAAACATAATGCAAAATACTCGTTTAGTACCTCCCCCCTTCTCCTGTGGTTCCACACATGGGTGTACTTGCTGATCTTTAAGGGGTCCTATTCTCTCCCTAGTTACCCTTTTATCCTTAAAGTATTTATAGAATCCCTTTGGATTCTCCTCAACCATATTTGCCAAAACTATTTCATGTCTCCTTTTTGTCCTCCTGATTTCCCTCTTAAGTATACTCCTGCTGCCTTAATACTTTTCTAGGGATTCACTCGATGGGCTTCGTTCTTTTTCTTGACCAAAACCTCAATTTCTGTAGTCATCCAACGTTCCATACACATACCATTTTAGATGCAGTCTATGCTTTTCCATCACTGTTTTAAAACTTTTTAAAACTGTTTTAAAACTTTTTAAAAAGAATTATGGTCACTGGCCACAAAGTGCGTCCCTACTGACACCTCAGTCACCTGCCCTGTCCTTTTTTTTCCAAGAGTAGGTCTAGTTTTCCACTTGTGTAGTAGGTACATCCACATACTGAATCAGAAAATTTTCTTGTACATACTTAACAAATTTCTCTCCATCCAAGCCCTTAACACTATGGCAGTCCCAGTCTATGTTTGGAAAGTTAAAATTCCCTACCATAACCACCCTATTATTCTTACAGCTAACTGAGATCTCCTCATTAATTTGTTTCTCAATTTCCTGCTGACTACTAGGGGTCTATAGTACAATCCCAATAAGGTGATCATCCTTTTCTTATTTCTTAATTCCACCCAAATAGCTTCCCTGGACATATCCCCAGGAATATCCTCCCAAAGTACAGGTGTAATATTATCCCTAATCAAAAACGCCACTCCCCCTCCTCTTTTGCCCCCCTTTCTATCCTTCCTATAGCATCCATACCCTGGAATAATAAGCTGCCAGTCCTGTTCATCCCTGAGCCATGTTTCTGTAATTGCTATGATATCCCAGTCCCGTGTTTCCAAACATGCCCTGAGTTAATCTAATCTGTTCCATTTCTCCTGTTTGCTGTCCCGTATTCCCAAAATATCAGTACCTGAATTTCATTTATTCTGTCGTTTTCCAGTGTCTTAGCCTTTTTCTAGTCCATTTATCTTTAGTTTAACCTTGTGAAGTCTAATGTTCCTACTTTTCCACCTTTTCCTTTGATTTCCTTATGAGGAAAGGCTGAGGGACTTGAGGCTGTTTTCGTTAGAGAGAAGACGGTTAAGAGGTGACTTAATAGAGACATACAAGATGATCAGAGGATTAGATAGGGTGGACAGTGGGAGCCTTTTTCCTCGGATGGTGGTGGCTAGCACGAGGGGACATAGCTTTAAATTGAGGGGTGATAGATATAGGACAGATGTCAGAGGTAGGTTCTTTACTCAGAGAGTAGTAAGGGCGTGGAATGCCCTGCCTGCAAAAGTAGTAGACTCACCAACTTTAAGGGCATTTAAATGGTCATTGGATAAACATATGGATGATAATGGAATAGTTTAGGTTAGATGGGCTTCAGATTGGTTTCACAGGTCAGCGCAACATTGAGGGCCGAAGGGCCTGTACTGCGCTGTTATGTTCTGTGTTCAATTCTCTTCTCACTGTTTTACACTTTGTATCATTCCTATTCTCACTCCTCGGCCTCTGACCTGTTTGTTGTGCTTTAATTCTTTCCTACCTTGTGCTGTTTTGTTGTGATACTGTTGAAACAGATAGGAACAGGAGGAGATCATTTAGATTCATTTATTTTGGTTATCCATTTAGTGAGATTGTGACTCATATGTGACCTGACTCCATATACCTGCTTTTGCCCCAAATTTCAATCCTTTGTTTAACAAAAGCTTGTCATTCTCAGAAACACAATTGGTCTTACCTTGGCTGCTATTTGTGGTAGAGTTTCAAGTGTCTACTACCACATGAAGATGTTTTAGAGATCTATTGTCAATACTAAAGACATTTATAAAGCAAAATCAAGTGTTTTCTTTTCTCCTTAATAAAGTCTGGCAAGAAATGTCAGGCATCGACTGTGAATTAATTTTTTACTGAGTACCTACTTTTTGTTTGACTTCTCTTAGGATGTCTCACCTGGTACCACTCCCTGTTCCTTGTCCTGTGCAACTTGGTTCGATGAAAGCCGATACATCAGGGTCGGAGTTGCATCAATTTGTTAGAGAGGGCAACCACACCAAAGTGAAAAAAGTCCTCAAGAAAGGTGGGAATCTTGTATTCGAGGATTCTATATTAAGAAGAGGTTTGGACTTTTTTGTTAAAAAGACATGGATTTAATATTATGCTATCACTGTTAATGTCTTTGTATATCCCCACACCTAACAGTGCATATAATTTGTGTACAAAACAGTGATCATAGAATCATAAAATACTGCATTGCGCAAAAAGGCGGTTTTGCCCTTTGAGTTTGCACTATTGTTATTCTCCAATTGGACAATCTGGTCTGAAATCACATTCCCACTTCTTTCCCAAAATCTTTATTTGGCTATGGAGTGTGGTTTGCCTCAAATAAAGACGATAAAGAACCCACACTGATTAATTTTGCCTGTTGTTAGTCATTTGCAACATTTTAAACTATACAGCTTCACAATAGTTTGATCTGAAACTATACAGACCTGAAAAATTGTTGCTTTAATCTTGGTTGGCTCTGAATGAGCTGGGTGCAGTATGGAAAGTACAATTGATGTTAATGCCCTGTATATGTGCTTTAGGCTGAAGAGGCAGAGGTCTGTAGAGAAGGAGCATGGGGCTGAAAGTACATCTGCAAATGATGGGAACAAGGTGACCAATACGTAAAGGGCTTTATTCAATCTAACATTGAATTCCGTCAAGCTGGGTGATGGCTGTTTTGTAGGAACAGGTTATATGGACAAGGAAAGATGAGGGCACAGAATTATTCACTTTCAGGGGAATGTGGAAAAATGTAAACTAGTGGCTGTAATGACCCTACTTGACTAGATAGGAGTATTAGTAGGCTTTGACCATGGAGTAATTAAATCCACAAATCATCCCATTGTCTTGCAACCTGAACAGTTGGTGATTAGAATGTGTTCATTTACTTTAGGACCTTATCTTACCTGCAGTCAACAATAAAATGCATCTGGATGAATTATAAATTAGACGATTACCTCTTTCAAACCAGTTCAGTTCGCAGGTCAGTCATAAACACAGACTTCTGGAATTTCAGTGTGGCTTGTTGTCAGTGCTACTTTGTTGAATTACTGGTGGAGTAACTGACATTAATTGTCAGCCTTTCTCAGAATGAATTGTCTGTGGATAGCCACTTTATTATCACTTTTTTTGTATTATATGTTTAAACAGTTATACCATTGAACCAGTACTGAGCAAAATGGCAGTGAAACAAACTCTACCTGTATCAAATACTGCAATTATATTGCTGATGTATAACATAGAAATATATAAAATAGAAGCAGGGATAGGACATTTGAGCCTGCTCCATCATTCAGTATGATTATGGCTGATCATCCAAGCCAATACCTTGTTCCTGCTTTCTCTCCATATCCTTTGACCCCTTTAGCCCTCACAATTATATCAAAATCCTTCTTGAAAACATTCAGTGTTTTGACCCCAACTGCTCTCTGTGGCAAAGAATTCCAGGCTTACCACTCTCTGAATGAAAGCATTTCTCCTTATGTCAGTCCTAAATGGTGTATTCCATATCCTTAGACAATAACCTCTGGTTCTGGACTCCCTGGTGATTGCCCTGTCTAGTTCTTTTAGAATTTTATAGGTTTCTATGCCTCATTCATCAAAACTACAGCGAAAATAGTTCTAACCAATCCAGTTTCTATTCATATTTTAGGTCCTGTGATCCCAGAAATCAGTCTGGTAAACCTTTGTTGCACTGCCTCCATATCCAAAACATTCTTCTCAGATAAGGAGACAAAAACTGCGCATAATACTCCAGATGTGGCCTCACCGAGGCTCTGTACAATTGCACAAATACATCCGTGTTTCTGTACTTGAATTCTCTTGCTAAGAAGGCCAACATACCATTTGTCTTTTTGTTCCTAATTTCCTAATTTACAGCATCCGCAGTTCTTTCAGTTTTTATACCATTTGTCTTCTTAACTGCCTGTTGTACTTGCTTCTTTACTTCCAGTGACTGGTGTACAAAGACACCCAGGTTTCATTGAACCTGCTCCTTTCCCAATCAATCGCCATTCAGTCTGTCAGTCTGCCCAATAGTCTGCCTTCCTGGTTTTGCTACCAAAGTGGATACCTCACATTTTCCACATCATACTTTTGCCACTCACTCAATTCATCCAAATCACACTGAAGTATCTGCAACCTCCTCACAATTTATCAAGCTTTGTGCCATCTATAGACTAGGAGATATTACCTTTAAGTTCCCTAAACTGAATGATTAAAAAATATTGTGAATAGCTGGGGACCAATCCAGTAGTCACTGGATGCCACAT
Source organism: Rhincodon typus (assembly GCF_021869965.1). Taxonomy (NCBI): domain Eukaryota; kingdom Metazoa; phylum Chordata; class Chondrichthyes; order Orectolobiformes; family Rhincodontidae; genus Rhincodon; species Rhincodon typus. Next base: position 6,175,065 of record NC_063357.1, on the reverse strand, counting down.
GAAAAATAACAATTTGTTTCCTGTCTGCCAACCAGTTCTCCATCCGTGTTAGTACACCACATCCAATCCTATGCACTTTAATTTTACATGCTAATCTCCTAGGTGGGACCTTATCAAACACCTTCTGAAAGTCCAAGTAGAAGACATCCACTGGCTTTCTCTTATCAACTCTACTAGTTCATTGCTTCCATTCGGAGAATTAGAAGGGGAAATAGCAGTTATAATTGAGCTATTTCTCAAATTTGGCATAATTTATTTAGCTCTTTTAACTTTGATCCAGATGCTCACTTGATTGTTGCAATACCATGAACTACGTTACATGGTTCTGTTTGGTACGTGTTTCTATAAAATACGTATAACCTGCAGCTTCAGAAGTGTACAGAAAGTTGTTTTTATCCATATTTTAGTGAAGATAACACTACAGACATCAGGGTCCCAAATTAGACTCCAGGTCAGTACCATAAACCAAGACTTGAAATTCAATTGGAAGTTGTACGTAATGTGTTCAATGAATCGTATTGATCATATGACGCCGGCTGTTACTTTGGACGCTAGAGTTGCCAAATTGTAACAAAGTAGGCATGTTTATATACATACCGAACCTTTTCTCACCCATTGCACAATTTAGCAGCATCGCTTAATGCTTGGCTCATTTATTGTGGATAGGCAAAAGAGGAAAGCCCGTCCTGTGTTGCGAGACTCTACAATGTACCAAGAGAAATAGACTCTGCTACCGAATGTAAAACCGCGATAGCACCATGGGAAATTCGCTGTACTGCGACCTAAATTACAAACGCAGAGTAATGCCTCAGGTATCTGGGCAAGAAAGAGCAAAAAGAAGTTTAAAAACATCTTCCCTTTAATTGGTCCACAATGTATGCAACTGCAAAGCGTAAGGAGGAATTGCATTGTAAAATAGAGATTTTGTGAAACGAGATTTTCTTTTTTTGTTTCAAATTGGAGTGGCAATTTAAGCATTCAGTAACTTTCGGTGCGACTAGCATGTAGGTTGTGAAATGTAGTTTTATTCAGTTGAAAATCCAAAACTATGACGTATGTTTAAATCTCGTAAATTGGCTTGATTTTGTTTTGTTGTAATGCTAATTTTATACGTTTGAGGAGAAGATGCTCATCTCAGTAGTGAGATTAGCAATATCGAACGTGAGTGACTTTTGTTGCGATTGCGGGATTGCAGTATGTATATAATGCACGCTTTTCAAATGTAACCTACACAGCTGCTTAGTTTATCCCGCCTTTCTGCGTTTTGGAGTAACTCTTCTGCGAAATGGCAACAAATTCTTGGTCGGGAAATGGACATCTCAAACTATTTGTGAAAGCAATAGGTTTTCGATTTAAAAAAGTTACTGATTACTATTTCATGGTAATATCATATTGTGAAACTTGTAGTTTGTTCTATGTGAGGATGATTTTCAGCGTGTTGCTTATCAGCCCATGTAGCACGCCGTGATCGTATAGTGGTTAGTACTCTGCGTTGTGGCCGCAGCAACCTCGGTTCGAATCCGAGTCACGGCATTGCGGATTAGCAATGGCACGGCAATGGGTTCGTGTTTTTTATTCCTTAAACAAGTATTGAATAAGGCAGTCAAGTACTGAACAAGGTGTTTAATCCCAACATTTATTACACACGTCGTTTTAATTTATTACGAAATATCCACAGGCTGGTTTCACAATGCAGATTTTTTATTTCAAAAATATATTTTATTCATAAAAAATATCTACACACAAGTACATATATTCATTCTACTTCTTTGTGCATTTGTGCAAGGTTGTACCTGGTACTTAAGTGGTCTTTATTAATGTCAGCATTGACTATCAGTGTTAGCAGGATAAATGGCAACTGAAGTCTTCAAAATTTGAAAACTTTCTCACACAAAATACAAGTAAAAAACATCACAAATGGGAGCTGGAGGAGGCCATCTCTCCCCTTGAGCCTATCCTGTCATTCAATAAGATAATGGTTGATCTTTTTGTGAACTCAGCTCCACTTACCCATCCGTTCACCATTGCTCTTAATTCCTTTACTGTTCCAAAATCTATGTATCTTTGCCTTAAAAACATTCAACAAGGTAGCCTCAACTGCTTCACTGGGCAGGGAATTCCACAGATTCACAATCCTTTGGGTGAAAGAGTTCCTCCTCCCTGACTCAGTCCTAAATCTGCTCCCTCTTATTTTACAGCTATGCGCCCTATTTCTAGTTTCCCTTCATAATTTTATATGTTTCTATAAGATCCTCCCTCATTCTTCTAAATTCCAAAGAGTATAGTGCTAGACTACTCAATCTCTCCTCATAAGCCAATGTTTTAAATTCTGCAATCAACCTATTGAATCTTCTCTGCATCCCCTCTTTTCTAAAAAATACATCCTTTCTCAAGTAAAGAGACCAAAACAGTACACAGTACTCCAGGTGTGGCCCCACCAGCACCGTATGTAGCTGTAGCATAACCTCCATGTTTTTGAACTCCATCCCTCTAGTAATGAAAGACAATATTCCATTTGCCTTCCCAATTACCTGCTGCGCCTGCAAACCAACTGCTTGTGATTCATGCACAAGGACAGTCAGGTCCCTCTGCACAGCAGCATGCTGCAATTTTTCACCACTCATCTTAATGTCATCTGTGAACTTAGACACACTACACTTGGTCCCCAATTCCAAATCATCTATGTAAATTGCAAACAGTTGCATTTCCAACACTGACCCCTGAAGCACACCGCTAGCCACTGATCGCCAAGCAGAAAAACGCCCATTTATCCCCTCTCTTTGCTTTCTGTTAGTTAACCAATCCTCTATCCATGCTAATACATTACTGTTACATCGTGCACTTTTATCTTATGCAGCAGCCTTTTGTGTAGCACCTTGTCAGATGCCTTCTGGAAATCCAAATACACCGCATCCACTGGTTCTCTGTTGTCCACTGCACTTGTAATGTCTTCAAAGAATTCCAGTAAATTAGTTAAACATGACCTGCCTTTCATGAACCCATGCTGTGTCTACCTGATGAGACAGTTTCTATCCAGATGTCTCACTATTTCTTCCTTGACGATAGATTCAAGCATTTTCTTCACTACAGATGTAAAGCTAACGGGTTTATTGTTACCCACCTTTTGTCTGCCTCTTTTTTTAAATTGTGGTGTCATATTTGCTGTTTTCCAATCTGCCAGAACTGCCCCATAGTCCAGTGAATTTTGGTAAATTACCACAAGTGCATTTGCTATTTCCCCTGCCATCTCTTTTAGTACCCTGGGATGTATTCCATCATGGGATGCAAGACAAATATCAACTGCACCTGGAGGACCATCAATTCAGTGAAAGACTCTTTGGTCTACCCAAAACTTGCTGGCCTTCCAGAACAAGGGGATAACTTTGACTGAGTGTTGTAGACTGGCACTTTCCAAGGTCCAGGGCAATGTGCTGAGGGACGCAGTAAAGCTTGGGACAGCTGCTGCCAAAGCGCAGTGGGGAAAGACTGTTTAAGGTCTTCCTGTTGAAGGTAAGTTGGGGTCCGTTCAGTTATTAGACCCTCCTGATGCATGTAACTGTAGTCTTGAACAAGTAAAAAAATGCCTTTGGTTTGTTTGCTGAATAGAATCAAACTCTGATGTTTGTTTGTTTCTTCATATGCTACTGTACAGAACCAAACTACTTTGGGGGCTATGTATGTATATAAAGATATTTTATGAATAAAGTATATTCTTGAAATAAAACATATCCAACAAGTTTATTTAAAATGAAAATGATTAATTTAATTGTGTTTTAAAACAAAAGAAATGTGAGTATATTTAAAGGCTAGAAGACATAGAAGCAGTTGGAGGCCATTCAGCCCACTAAATCTGCTTTGCCATTCATTGAGATCATGGCTGATCTGATAATCCTCAACTCCACTTTACTGCCCTGTCCCAATAACCCTTGATTCTCTTACTGATTAGAAATCTGTCTATCTCAACCTCAAATATACTTAACAACACAGCCTCAACAGTCCTCTGCAGTAAATAATTCCACAGATTCATTATCCTGTGAGAGAAGAAGTTCTTCATCTCTTTATTAAATGTGCAACCCCTTAATCTGAGATTATGCCCTCTGGTCTCAGACTGGTCCATAAACGGAAAGAACCTTTCTGCATCTACCCTGCCAAGTCCTCTGAGAATCTTGTATTTTTCAATAAGATCACTTCTCATTCCTCTATAGTCCAATTGATGCAGGCCCAAATTACTCAACCATCTCTTAAAAATAACAGTCCGTCCATACCTTGTGTCAGCCCAGTCAGCCCCTGTTTTGGACTGCTTCCATTGCCAGAATAGCTTTCCTTTGATAAGGGACCCAAAACTGTTCACAGTAATGAACCTGTGATCTAATTTGCCTTGTACAGTTTTAGCAGAACCTCCCTACTTCTATGTTCTGTTCCCTTTGGAATTAAGGCCAACATTCCAAGTACTTTCCCTATTACCTTCTGACTTTGGATGATTCTTATTGATTCATGGATGAGGACTCCCAAATCCTTGTCTTCTGTAGCTTTCTGCCGTCTTTTTCAATTTAAATAATATTCAGCTCTTCTATTTTTCTTGCCAAAATGTATAACCTCACATTTCCCACATTATATTCCATCTGCCATTTTTTGCCCGTTCATTTAAAATTTCCATAGCCCTCTTCACACTCTTTGTGTCATCCTCACCACTTGTCCTCCCGCCTATTTTTGTGTCATCCACATAATATGGGTTTAGCATATTCACTTTCCTCATCCATGTTATTATTACATATTGTAAGTAATTGTGACGCCAGCACTGATCCCTGTGGCACCTCACTAGTTGGATGTTGCCCACCTAAATTGGTACTGAGACAAAGGAGTTAAGTTTTTAATGGATCAGACGGTGGAGTGCATAACAGATCTGGTCAGGTCATTAAGTGGAATATCCAGTCTTTTCCTGTTAATATCTTGAAGACTTCAATCAGATCATCGTTTAATCTTGTAAATTCTAAAGAAAACAGGCCTAATTTGCATCACCTCTCCTAATAACGTAGCCCCTGAAGTCCAGGTATCATTCTTGTAAACCTATGTTGTATCCCCTCCAAGTAAATATATCCCTCCTAAGTTGTGGTGCCCAGATCTGCTCACAGTACTCCAAGTAGGGTCTAACCAGATATTTGTCTAGCTGCAGCATAACTTCTGCATCCTTGTACTCCAGTCTTTGAGATATAAAGGCTAGCATTCCATTAGCTTTCTATTTTATTTTATGCACCTGTTTCCGACATTTTATAGATCTGTACATCTGATCTCCCAAATCTTTTTAGACATCCATTGTAGTTAACTTCATACCCTGATCTGTATTATTTTTAAAACCAAAGGATATCCTCATACTTGCTTGCATTGAACTCCGTCTGCCACAGCTTTGCCCATTCACTTAGTCTACCAATATCCCTTTGTAATTTTATGCTATCATCTATACTGTTGACAATGTCACCTGACTTTGTGTCATCTGGAGTTTTGGATATATGACTTTCTATGCCATTATCCAAGTTGTTAATAAATAAAACGAATAATTGAGGCCCTAAGACAGATCCTTGTGGGACCACTCACCACATATTGCCAATTTGAATTTCTATCATCTATCCATTACCCCTACTTTCTGTCACCTGTCACTCCACCTATTTCCAAGCTATCTCAGTAAGCTTCTACCTTAGTTAACAGGCTCTTATGTGGGACTTTATCAGATTCCTTCTGGAAGTCCATATAAACGACATCCATAGACATACCCCTGTCTATACCTTAGTCACCTCTTTAAAACATTCGGTGAGAATTATCAAGCATGCCCCACTGTCCTGAATCCATGCTGGCTTTCTCTGATGAACTGAAAATTTTCAAGGTGTTCAGTTACCCCATCCTTGATTTTCAACACCAACAATTTCCTCACCACAGATATTAGTCAGTAATGTTCTCAGATGTACTGCCTTCTTATTGGTTTCTCAGTGCTCTTCAGACTAGCTTTCCATCTTCCACTGACATCACCTTGAACTTGTATCCTAACATGCATCAAGTTTTATTCACCCGTGTTCATTGATCTATATTAGCTCCTGGTCAAGCAATGCCTTAGTTATAAAATTCTTATCATTTTATTGAAATCTTTGCATGGCCTCGTCCCTCCCTATCTCTGATACCTCCTGTAACCTGCAATGAAGTAATTGTGCTGTTCCAGTTCTGGCCTTTTGATTCCCAATTTTAAACACTCTGCCATTTGCACCCATATTTGATTTTTGATGTTGATTTTGATTTTATTATCGCGTGTACCAAAATACAATGAAAAGCTTTGTTTACGAGCGATACAGGCAGATCACAGCAAGCAAAGAATGTACAGATCTAAAAGACTTAGAGGCACTTTTCTGAAGAAGGGTCTAGGGCCAAAACGTCAGCCTTCCTGCTCCTCTGATGCTGCTTGGCCTGCTGTGTTCATCCAGCTCTACACCTTGTTATCTCAGACTTAGAGGCAAACAGGTTACATTGTAGGTTACATTATTTGAGGCTAGAGTTCATTCAACAGTCTGATAACGGCCAGAAAGAAACGATTCCTGAACCTGCTTATGTGTGTGTTCAAGCTTCTTTATCTTCTGCCTGATGGAAAAGGTTGTAGGAGGCCATTACCAGGGTGCGATGGGTCTTTGATGATGTTGGCCACCTTTCAATGGCAGTGGGCTGTGTAAACAGAGTCCATGGATGGAAGAGAAGCAGGAAGGCTGACGTTTCGGGCCTAGACCCTTCATCAGAAAATGCTGCTTGGCCTGCTGTGTTCATCCAGCTCTACGCCCTGTTATCTCAGATTCTCCAGCATCTGCAGTTCCTACTATCTCTGATACAATTTTAACCCCACTGCGAAGCCTCTTCTAAGGATGCCTAGCCTGAAGAAGTTACCCTCCTCCCTCTGGACAAACCTCAGGGGATCTCTCTCCCACTGCAACTCTCTCGTAACCTCTCCATGGATGGAAGGTTGGGTTCTGTGATGGTCTGTGCTGTGCATACCACCTTCTGTAGTTTCGTACAGTCCTGGGCAAAGCAGTTGCCATACCAAGTCTTTACACACCTGGACAGTATGCTTTAAATGGCGCATATGTAGAAGTTGGTGAGGGACCTTATGGACATGCCAAATTTCCTGAACTGCCTGAGGAAGAAGAGGCGTTGTTGTGCCTTCTTGACTGTCACATTTACATGGGAAGTCCAGGACAGGTCGTCGGCTATCGTCACTCCAAGGAACTTGATGTTCTTCACTCTCTCAACCTCAGTTCTGTTGATGTAGATGGGAGCATATTCTCCTTCCTTCTTTCTGAAGTCAGCGATCAGTTCTTTAGTTTTGCTGACGTTGAGAGACAGATTGTTTTCATTGCACCACGTCACCAAGCCCTCTCTCTTCCTTCTGCATTTTGACTTGTCATTGTTAGATATCCATCCCAGTACAGTGGTGTTGTCAGCAAACTTGTAGATGGCGTTCATTCGGAATTTGGCAACACAGTCATAGGTATACAGGGAGTATAGTAGGGGGCTGAGGATGCATCCTTGGGGGGCTCCAGTTTTGAGTATTATTGTGGAGGAGATGCAGTTATCTGTCCTTACTGATTGTGGCCTGTGGGTCAGAAAGCTGAGGATCCAGTTGTAGAAGGCGGAGCCGAGGCCAAGGTCATGCAGTTTTGAGATCAGTCTGGAGGGAATAATAGTGTTGAAGGCAGAGCTGTAGTCAATGAGCAGGAGTCTGACGTAGGTGCCTTTGTTGTCCAGATGGTCCAAGAATGAGTGCAGGGTTAGGGATATGGCATCCTATGTGGACCTGTTATGTCGGTAGGCAAACTGTAGGGGATCGAGGCAGGTTGGGAGACTGGAGTTGACCAACCTCTCAAAGCACTTCATGATTATTGAAGTCAGAGCTACTGGGTGGTAATCATTAAGGCTCATTGCATGTGTTTTCTTGGGTACAGGGGTGATGGTGGTCTGCTTGAAGCAGGTGGGAACTTCAGCTTGTAGGAGGGAGGGATTGAAGATGTTGGTGAATACCTCTGCCTGTTGGGTCACACAGGACCACATCTAGAACTGCCTTGGCTCTGATCTCAAAATTCTTTCCTTTCTTACTCCCCTTCTTTAAGGCAATCCTTAAAATTTACCTGTTTGGCCAAGTGTGTGGTGGCTTGTCCTAATGTTTTCATTTGACTCAGTATCAAACTTTGTTTGCTTATGATCCTGTGATGTGCTTTGGAATGTTTTAATATTTATAAAGCTGCTGTATAAATGCAAGTTGTTGGAAATGGAAAGAGTGATAAAAAGACAGAACGACATATGGCCAGTAATCTACTTAGGACTGGGAAGGAAGCATAGGCTGTTAAACAGATTTGTGACAACAAGGTGCAGGGCTGGATGAACACAGCAGGCCAAGCAGCATCATAGGAGCAGAAAGGCTGACGTTTCGGGCCTAGACCCTTCATCAGAAAAGGGGGAGGGGAAGGGGGTTCTGAAATAAATAGGGAGAGAGTGGGAGGCGGATAGAAGATGGATAGAGGAGAGGATAGGTGGAGAGGAAACAAACAGGTCGAAGAGGCGGGGATGGAGCCAGTAAAGGTGAGTGTAGGTGGGGAGTTAGGGAGGGGATAGGTCAGTCCAGGGACGAGAGAGTTGCAGTGGGAGAGAGATCCCCTGAGGTTTGTCCGGAGGGAGGAGGGTAACTTCTTCAGGCTAGGCATCCTTAGAAGAGGCTTCGCAGTGGGGTTATTTCACAGCCAGAGGCAGTAAGAGTCGTAAGTCTGATGGAACAAAGTTGAGTGAACAGTCACAGGAACACTGAATTGTTACAGTGCATTAGGAGGTTTTTCAGCTTATCCTGTCTGCATTCACTTTCTGAATTATTTTCATGATTTAATGCCAATCTCCTGCCCGTTCCCCTTAATACTGCAAGTTATTTCTAGTCAAATAATCATCTATGCCCTGACAACAAGGTGCAGGGCTGGATGAACACAGCAGGCCAAGCAGCATCATAGGAGCAGAGAGGCTGACGTTTCGGGCCTAGACCCTTCATCTATGCCCTCTTGATTCATCCATCCTCTATAGCCCACCCAGACAGTGCATTCAAGACCCTAACTGCATATTGTGTGAAAAAATATTTCTGCTTAAAGAAGCTTTAAAAGTGATTCTTTTACGAATCACTTTAAATTTGCGGCCTTTCATTCATGATACCTTTACGAGCAGGAGCAGTTTCTCTCTGCCTACTCTGTCCAGAACTCTCATGGTTTGAAAATGTAATCAAATTTCCTCTTACCCTTCTCTGAAAGGAAAACTGTCCTAACTTCTCCAATTTATCCTTATAACAAAAGTTTCTTATTCTGGGAATCATTCATATAAACTGTCAAATTTATAAACTGTTCTGCACCCTCTCCACTGTGTTCATATACTTCCTGAATGTGACGCTCAAAACTGTACACATTACCCCACCTGAGGCCTAAAAAGTGCCTTATAAAGTTTCAATGTAACCCCCTCCTCTCGTACTCCACGCCCCTTTTAATAATGTTTAGGATACTATATACTTTATTAACTCCACCTCTCTTGCCACTTTTAATAACCAATGCACACTTACTCTTCTGCACATCATTTAGTGTAATACCTCTTATAATGTCACTCCATATTATTTCCACCACAATGTATTATCCCACACTTATCTGAATTGAACTTAATCTGCCACTTAACCACCCATTCCACCAACTTGTCAAAATCCTTTTGACATTGTATACTGTTTTCCTTATAGCTTACAAAACTTACAAATTCTGTTTTGTCTGCAAACTTTGAAATTGTCTCCTGTACATCAAGATCTAGATGATTAATGGAAATCAGGGAAAGCAAGTGTCCCAATACTGACCCATGGGGAACTTCAGATCTTCCAACAGCCTGAAAAATATCCATCACCTATTACTCTTAGTTTTCTATTACTCAGCCATTTTTGTATCCATGTTCCTACTGTCCCCTTTATTCCAAAAACTCTAAATTTTCTTGCAAGTCTGTATTGAATGCCTTTTTGAAGTCTATGTGCACCACATCAGCAGATTTACTCTCATCAAACCTCTTTATTATCTTTTCAAAGAACTCTTACAAGTTAGTTAAACATTACTTTCTCGTGGGAAAACCATGCTGGCTCTCCTTAATTAAACTACATGAGTTCATGTGATTATTAATTATATCTTAATGATTGCTTATAGAAATTTCCCCATTACTAAAGTTAAACTAACTGATCTGTAATCACTGAGCTTATTCTTACAACATTTTTGAAAAAGGGTGTCAATTTACAGTTCTTTTCTGGCACTACTCCATACAGTAACACAGCATGGAAACAGACCCTACAGTCCAACTAGTCCACGCTGACCATATTCCCAACTAAACTAGTCCTACTTGCCTGTGTTTGGCCCATGTCCCTCCAAACCTTTCCTATTCATGTACCTGTCTAAATGTCTTTTAAAAGTTGTAACAGTAACTGTATCCACCAATCCCTATGGCAGTTCATTCTGCACATGAACCACTCTCAGTGTAAAAAATTGCCCCTCATGTCATTTTTAAAACTTTTCCTCTTATCTTAAAATATGCCCCCTTGTTTTGAACTCCCCTACCCTAGGGAAAGGACCCTTGCTATTCAGCTTATATATGCCCCTCAGATTTTATCAATCTCTGTAATGTCACCCCTCAACCTCATACACTCCAGTGAAAAGAGTCTCAGCCTATCCAGTCTATTTTTATAACTCAAACCCTCCATTCCCATTAACATTCTGATAAATCTTTCCTGAACCCTCTCCAATTTAATAATATCCTTAACTATAGCAGGGCAACCAGAATTGCACACACTTGCTTCATCCATGTCCTGTCAACCTCAATGTGACGTCTCAACTCCTGTACTCAAAAGTCCATGCATCCAAGGAAGACTGAAATATTACAGCTAATGTCTCTGCAATTTCTACTTTCACATCTTTCAATATCTTTGGATGCTTCTCAACTGTCCTGTTGTTTTGTCAAATCTAAGCATTAACACTTATCCAGTACCTCTTTATTATCAATTGAATCCTTCTGGTGACTGTGTTTTCTCCTGTACCACTGTGGTCCATGCAGCATCTGCTTCTTGACAAAAGCAAATGAAAATTTTTTTTTAATACCTCAGCTAATCCCCCAGCTCCATGTGTAAATCTCCTGTTTCATCTCTAATTAGTCCTTCTACTTATACCACAATTTTGCTACTCATCTGCCTATAGAAGACTGGGATTTTCCTTCATGTCAGCTGCTAGCTTTTTTCATTATCCCCCTTTGCCTCTCTTCTTTGTTTTTTCACTTCCTCTTCCAACATTTTGTATCCAGATGGTTCTCCACTGTATTTTCGAGCTGCTTCTTTCTTCTGGGAATTGGAATATGATGAAGTGCATTTTTCATTATTTTTCTTGTTCGTGAGGTAGGTTCTGCAGTTGTTGAATCAAAAGATTTGATTATACCAGAAATTCTTTAAAGTCACTCCCTGTGAAATAAAACAGTTAAGTAAATCATATTTAGCCATGTCTCATCACAGATCCCCAGTGGAGTGCCATCTACAAAAGGGTCCTCCCCTTTCCTGTCGGGGATCTGGGGTGGAGAGTGCTGCATGAGGCGGTCTCGTGCAATCATAGATTGTGCAAATTCATTGGGTGCTAGGCAACATGTAATTTTTGTGGCCTGTAGGAGACAGTTGTCATTTATATGTAGAATACTTCTGTTTGCAGCTCCTTTCGAGATGTTTGAAGGGAGTGCTCCTTAAATTTTGGTTGCACTTCAGTCCCATGCTCCTGATCTGTTGGCGCCCAATATAGGGAGGGACGGACCAGTCAAAAGGCCTGCTCATACGTCTGCTTCTGGGCCCGGCCAAGGTGGTCATCAACAGGTCCAAGCGCAGGCCATGGAGGGCTTGTCATTTCTGACTGTCTGCCCCTCTCACGCGGTTGTGTTTACCCCTGGAGAGGGAGCATGTAGTGCTCACTGGCACGTTAGAGGCCTGTAGAGACTGGTGGGTGCCACAGGCCTTGAGTGCAACATCACCACAATGTTATTTTAATTTAGTAAATTTCTGTTTCATTCTATAAGTTTCCTTCGACTGTTAAGTTGTGATTGATATTGATATGGTGCCCCACCAAGGGCTGTTTCACTTATTATTTTTGACTTCCTATTTAAATAAAGGAGTCAAGAGAGTTTTATTCTGTATGTCACCCCCTTGTTGCCCCTGTCCAGGGAGGGTTTAATGGGGACGGTATCAGAGAACTTTATTTTCCATTTCTTTTCAGTTTTAAGGGAGTGGAGATGATATCATATGCAATTCAAATTACAAAGGGTGCCATAATTTTAATTCATTTGGATGGTTACTTTGTGAGAAGTACACAACTAAAGGTTATTACTCATTATCTCAAAGATGTTTAGATCAGTTTTAAAAAGCTGACTCACCCTGGCTGAAATCAGTTAAATCAACAGAAAAATTACAATTCATTCTGGGATGTTCTTGTAGACTATGTCTCAAAATTGGCTGGATAAAGGGAGCTAATGGGAGGATATAATTGTTACTGTTTAATCATGTTAACGTTTCTTGTGAGATAGCCTTCAGTTTTTGTTAAGAAATTACAGTGATTATGTCACTAATCCACAAAAGTGAAATCTGCCACCCTTAGCTGGTTTAACCTATAGCAATGTGGTTGACTCTTAACTGACCTCAGAAATGGCCGACCAAATCACTCAGTTCAAGGGCTATTAGGGATGGGCGACAAATCCCCATATTGCCATTGATACCTGTGTCCCATGGAAGGATTTAAAAAATTGTCACCAATCACTAAGCACTGGAGGATGTTCTCAGAGAATAGACAATTTTCTGGTTCCACTTCCAAGAAACTAAGTCTCAGTAATCATTATGTTGATTTTCTTGTTGTATTTAAAAAATACTTTGGAACTCTTCAACATAGTCCATTTAACATGCTGACATCATTGTGCCTTCAGGAACATGGTCCAAATCTGAGACATGGCATAGCGCATATGAATGACATGGTGATAGGTTTTACATTTTATTCAGCGAGTAACCTGTTTCTTTATCAGCAAAAGTTAAATTAATTGTTATATTGTATTTTAATAACTCACAATTAAATTGAAATCATGTTACTTCAGTTAATTTGGTGTGCATGAAGCCATATTCAAGATCAATTCTAAATTGAACTGGCAATTCTTTCTTTAGAGCAGAGAAAATTGATAGACCTGATAGGGCTCCCCAAGGTTATGAATATGATAGTAAAGGTAGACATGGAGAATATGTTTCCATTTCAAGTTAGACTAAAAGCTAGTCACTAATAAATCCAATAAGGAATTCAGAAGAACTGTATTTGCTGGAATTAGTTAGAATGTGGAATTCACCACCACAAGGTGCGGATGAGGTGAATAACATAGATGCATGTTAGGCAAATCTAGATAAGCACATCAGTGAGAAAGGAATAGAAGGATATGTTAATGAAGGCGTATGAACAGACAGGTGGGAGAATGTGAAGTATAAACAGCAACCTGAGTTGAATGGCCGAGACAACAAGGTGCAGGGCTGGATGAACACAGCAGGCCAAGCAGCATCATAGGAGCAGAGAGGCTGACGTTTCGGGCCTAGACCCTTCATCAGAAAAGGGGGAGGGGAAGGGGGTTTTGAAATAAATAGGGAGAGAGTGGGAGGCGGATAGAAGAGGGATAGAGGAGAGGATAGGTGGAGAGGAAACAAACCTCATCCCGCCCCCTTGACCTGTCCGTCCTCCCTGGACTGACCTATCCCCTTCCTAACTCCCTACCTACACTCACCTTTCCTGGCCCCATCCCCGCCTCTTCGACCTGTTTGTTTCCTCTCCACCTATCCTCTCCTCTATCCCTCTTCTATCCGCCTCCCACTCTCTCCCTATTTATTTCAAAACCCCCTTCCCCTCCCCCTTTTCTGATGAAGGGTCTAGGCCCGAAACGTCAGCCTCTCTGCTCCTATGATGCTGCTTGGCCTGCTGTGTTCATCCAGCCCTGCACCTTGTTGTCTCGGATTCTCCAGCATCTGCAGTTCCTACTATCTCTGAGTTGAATGGCCTATTGCTTTGTTGTGTGTTACCCTGCAGCAACGTTGGTTGAAAGGTGCTTGCAAACCTTGAATTTTAATCAACATTTGAAGCATGGCTATATTAACAACAATATCACATAAAAGAATAGAGGATAATGTTAACTGATAGCCAAATCAAACTGTCAAGTTGATTAACTATGTTAACTTATAGTCGTGAGAACAAAGTGAATATTCATTTTAAATTTGTGTCAAAACATTGCAGAGATAAACTATGATATATGGTCATGGCATTTAGATTATATTCAGAAACTGAATCTAGTTGTTGCTTCAGTGACATGATTATTTTTTAAAAATGTAACCACTTCACAGTGTAAAACACCTATTAAACTTGGATTGAGCTCTTCAGTGAAATGACAGAGAGGTTGAGGCGGAGAGGGGGTTTGATGTTGTGTACATGGTGTTTGAAATGACAGTTGCCAATATGCTAAATCAACCTACTGGAGTATTTGGCTCACTTTTGAGATGATGTAATGTATTTTTATAAATCTTTTGAATAATGTATATTTTTGGAGAAGGAAAATCTCAGAGTCATCTATTGTCCACCTTCTTGAGGAATGTACCTTTTAGTTGAGGTTGATCCTGATCGTCTTTACCTTACAGAACTATGTGTTCCCAGGGAACGGCGGAGGTAAACATCAAATGTGGAGCGCATAGTGTTGGAGGTTGTGTATTAAAACAGACAGGGGATTGGCTAACTGGTAGAAGACAGAGAGTTGTGACAGGGCACATTTTCAGGATGGCAACCTGTAACCAGTGAAGTACCATAGGGATCAGTGATGTGGCTACAATTATTTACAACGTACAATTGGATGAGAAAAGTGAATATACTAAACCCAAGTTTACGGCTGACACAAAAATACTTGGAAAGGCAAGTGGTGAGGATGACACAAGGAGGGATACAGACAAGTTAAACAATAGGTAAAAATTTGGCAGATGGAATATAAGTGGCAGAATATACAATGGAACACGAGGTTATGTATTTTGACAGGAAGAATAGAGGAGCTGAATGTTATTTAAATGGAGAAAGACTGCAGAAAGCTATAAACAGAGGGATTTGGAAGTCCTTGTCCATGAATCACAAGAAGCTAAAATTCAAGTTCAGCAGTAGTAGGGAAGGCAATGGAATGCTGAACCTTCATTTATAGGGAATGGAGTATAAAAGTAGAAAGGTTTTGTTTAATGTTGATTTAGTTGTGAATTTGCTTGCTTTCTTTGGTGTGTATGACAGCAAACGTAATGTGCTTTAATTATACAAACCTTTAAAATATTGTGGTTAGTATGAAAAATGTGGTATTCTGCAATTGCTAATCACGGTAATAATTTAAAGAAGCTTTAAAATTTACTTTTTAAAGAAGAACTTTTTCATCCAGAGGGTGGTGGGTATCTGGAACTCACTGCCTGGAAGAGTGGTATAAATGGAAACTATCTCAACATTTAAAACGTATTTAGACGATCACTTGAAGCACTGTAACCTACAAGTCTTTCTAAAAAAATCATTCATGGTATGTGAGTGTCACTGGTTGGGCCAGCACTTTTTTGCCCATCCAAAATTGCCTTTGAGAAGGTGGTAGTGAGTTGTCTTTTTGAATTGCTGCAGGCTATAGATAGACTCACAATGCTGTTAGGGAGGAATTCCAAGATTTTGGCCCTGTGACGCTGAGGAAACATGTCGAGTAGTTTGGAGGGGAACTTGAAATGATGGTGTTCCCATCACCCTGTCCTTCAAGATGGAAGTGGTCATGGGTTTGGAAGGAGCTGTCAAAGGAGCCTTGATGAATTTTGTGCATCTTGTAGATAGTACACTTTGCTGCTACTGAGCATTGGTGGTGGAATGAGAGTGGATGTTTGTGGATGTGGTACCAACAAGTGTTTTGGATGATGTCAAGTTTCTTGAGTGTCTTTGGAGCTGCATTCGTCCAGACTATCACATGCCTAACTTGTGATTCGTAGATAGGTTTTGAAGAAGATTTTAGAAAATAAAAGGAGATAGGTCCTTGATGACGTGCATGGATGCAGTTGGCCAAAGGGTCTCTTTTCATGCTGTAAAACTCTATGACTTGAATATTTTTCTTCTTTGCACCAACCTTATTCTGTGCTCTTTCTTGTCCTGAGATTGTGGTTGATACTCATTTGAAGGTTGGTGCACTGCTGTTCAGAAGCCTCCTGCATTGGCTATTATTCATGTGTGATTACTGATGATACCAGCAAAGTCGAGCTACTATTACAGAAAAACAAAAAATGCTAGAGAAATCGTCAGGACAGTATCTGTAGAGAGGAGAGCAAAGTTGATGTTTTGAGTCCAGTGACCCTTCATCAAACTCCGATGTAGCTGGGTATTGTTGCCTCACAGGAGAGTATTAAGTGAGTCAGGAGAATATAGAGTCATGGAATCATACACACGGAAACAGATTCTTTGGTCCAACTCAACTGCACCGACCAGACATCCCAATCTGACCTAGTCCCATTTGCCAGCATTTGCCCCATATCCCTCTAAACCCTTCCTATTCATCTACCCATCAGTTTCTCTGGCAGCTCAGTCCGTACACGTACAACCTTGCGCAAAAAAGTTACCCCTCAGGTCTTTTCTAAATCTTTCCCCTTACAGACCTTCAGTACAACCTCCATTACCATTACAGTGGCAAATACTGGTGATGTACAGTTGGCCTACTAGCATTGAGTGGGAAGCAGGTTAACGTTTTGGATGTAGTCCTTTTTCCGGAGCAAATTACAGTCCTGGGCCTATGTCCAGCTGGTGACGTTACCTTTCTTTTGGGGGGGGAGGGGTCAGTTAGCTGCATAGCGATTCAGAGTAATGCCAGTAGTGTGGTTCAATTCCCACACTGGGTGAGGTTACCATGAAGGGACTCTCCTCAACCTAACCATAACCCTAACCCTTAGCATGGCGACTCACAGGTTAAACCACCATTAGTCACCACTCTCTAATAAGAGAGCAGCCCAATGGCCTGCTAGGACAATGCAATCTTTATGATAGGTCATAAAATTCCTACAGTGCAGATAGAGACTGTTCAGCCCATCAAATCTGTACCAGCCCTCTGAAGAGCATCCCACCCTATCCCTATAAGCTCACTTTTACCATGGCTGATGCACCTAGCCTGCACATCTGTGGACAGTATGGACAATTTATCATAATCCAACTAATTTGCACATCTTTAACTGTGGGAAGAAACCGGAACACCCAGAGGAAACCCATACATACACGGGGAGAACATGCAAACTCCACACAGTCACCCAAGGTTAGAAGCAAACCTGTGAGGCAGCAGTGCCAACCACCAAGCCACCATACAGCCCTTTACCTTTGCTTTATGCTAAATGAATTGGAGCTTGAGCTCCCATCCTAAAAACACTGTGGGTATCCCCATACCACATGGACTCTGGTGGTTCAAGAAGGTGGCTCACCACCTTTATATGATCAACTAGGGATGGGGAATAAAACTGCCTAGCCAATGATGCTCAAATACTGTGAGAGAATTTGTTAAAACAAATCTAGCTGCTCAAAACTGCTATTTAAACAGCAAGAAGGGTTCCGTTTTCCTCTGTATACATAAGGAGTGATTAGTAACTAAAGCCAAGCAGACGGAGAGCAGATATCCGCAAATATCGTAAAACACGTCAAAGAAGCGTCTGTTTCGTAACATCAAACTAATGTAATGGCAGCCCCAGACCTCAATCTTCCTGACACATAACCGACAATATTGTTACACTTCAGGCTGATTTTCAGACGTAAATTTGCGAAGCCCATGTAGCTCGCCGTGATCGTATAGTGGTTAGTACTCTGCGTTGTGGCCGCAGCAACCTCGGTTCGAATCCGAGTCACGGCATTGCGGAAAAGCAATGGCACGGCAATGGGTGTTAATTTTCTTAGTTAAAACAATCTGCTGTTCAGCTGCAGATAATTTTATTGTGGCATTTTAACTATTTCGCTTCCTTTACCCTATATATTAAATTGGAAAGAACCACTTTGTAAAATAACAAATCCAAACACATAGCGCTTAAAATCTGAACTGAAAGCGGAAACAACTGGAAAACCTCCAGTCCAGGCAGTTTCTGTGATCTAACACATTTCAACTACTTTTCTGTCCACAGGTGGTATCTTTGACTGGTAGCAATGTGAATAGAGGAAAAAAATATATACGCCAGTAAATGTCATTCATGCTTTTATCCATTAGAAAAAATGCTGTTCTATTTTGTTACATTTTTGGTTTAAAGCAACAATAGTAATGTGTGCATGTGCGTCTTTGCGAGACATCAGTCCTGCTCTGAGTGAAGTGCTTTTGTATTTCCTGAATTACATGCCAAGCCTCACATTGTGCTGCAAAAAATTATAGATATTTGACTACGCTCTTAGACGTCATTCAGGCAATTTAAGGAAGTAACTATTCACTCTTAATTAATGACAAATTGGTCATAATTCGAGTAAGATTTATGTTGAGATCATCGCCGAACAATAATGAGGATGGAAGCAGCAATTCCGTTCTAAAACAAACACAGAAATTGCTGGAAAAACTCAGCAGGTCTGGCATTATCTGTGGAGTGAAACCAGAGTTAATGTTTTGGGTCCAGTGACCCTGCTTCTGGAGTTGAATTCAGAATTAATCAATTCAGAAATCGCTTAATTTCGCAAATCATTATGTCGTTGAGTGTTTTAACATGTGGATTTTACATCAAACTCGCGTCCTTGACATGATATACTGTTGCAGGAATGAGAGTTAAGTCGACAAGTCCTTTGTCACATCGTTCACGTCTGTTATTTGAGGGCAAACGGGTGTGGTAGTTATGGAGAGAAACGAGTAGGAACATAAGGCGACTGTTGTCTTCTGGCAAGTGTTACGTCTGCTAGCTTCCAGCAGGGATCGCTTCAACTGTTCGGCTGTGAATACCAGCAGCGTCCGCCCCACTCATTTCTTCAGCTTTGATTGCATGATCAGACGATTATTCCGATTAGGAATTTAAATTGAATATCGTTGGCGTTCATTTCTACTCTGGTTTTCGTCTTGTTGAGAAATATAGCTACAAGTAACAGACTTATAAACAAAAGGCTTATTGAAAATAATTTAGAAATACTATGGAAAGGAATTACACACATGCACTCTGATATGTACCTCTCGTATTCCCAAACCAAATTGTGGTACTGTCCTTTTAAGACTATACTCTTAGGGATCATTTCTATAGTTCTTTCCTAGAGAAATGGGTTCTAGAGTGTCTGGTCTCACAAACCACGAGGAGGATTTATAGTGTTCTCTTCAGAACAGGAAGTAGGCATTGAGTGTTGCTTTTAGCATCTGCTCTTTGCTGTTGATGAGTGTTCTGTTTCTCTCTTTTGTAGAGAGGTGGAAGAGGAGAATGCAGTCTGAGTGGCTTGTCCTAAAGTCAACCTGAAAAGGAAGCGCTCAGTTGCTTAGACATCCTTTTTCCCTTGTGTGAGGTGTAGTAACCTTCAGCTTGAGCTTACAAATGACGTGTACTTTTGTAATTCAAAAAAAATCTCTCAGCTCAAGCTACCATCAGTGCGTGTTGGGAAACTGGCATATTGCAAGATCAAGGACTATTGCTGAGGGGCAGCTGCTGCCAAGGCATAGTGGAGAAAGACCACCATTTGAGGTCTTTGAGCCAAAGTACAATGTAGGTCCATTCAGTTATTGGACTCTCCTGCTGCCTTGACGTAAATAGCATCTTGCATAAATAAGAAATGCCTTGAGTTTGTTTGTTGGAATTGTCGGGAAAGTTAAACTCCAATTGTGTTTGTTCTCCATATGCAAAGACTGTACAGAACCGAACTGCTTCAGTGACTATGTATGTATGTAAATTTTTTTTATGAATGAAGTATATTTTTGAAACAAACACAATGTCTGCCATTAACGAGGGAACAGCTTGTAGTCATAGAGACTTAAAGCATGGAAACCTGCCCTTTGGCCCAACTCGTCTATGCAGACAAGCTTTGCTAAACTGAACTAGTCCCATCTGCCTGCATTTGGCCTATATCCGTCTAAGCCGTTCCAATCCAAGTACCTCCAAGAGGAGTATGGCAACTTTACTCTTTTGACTTTGCTTCTTGAACAAGTGCAGCCCATTTTGTATATCTGCAGTTCTGATCAGCAAGGAATTCTAGATTGATCTGGTGACTGAAGAAATGATAATATATTTCCAAGCTGTGTGATGTGAGTATAGGCGTTGGCTTTTATGTGTTCTGCTGCCCTTTTCCTTGTAGCCATCAGCTGGGTGCTGTCGAGGAATCCCTTCACAAGTTCAGTTGCAGTGGTGCATCTTGTAGACAAT
Source organism: Rhincodon typus (assembly GCF_021869965.1). NCBI lineage: Eukaryota > Metazoa > Chordata > Chondrichthyes > Orectolobiformes > Rhincodontidae > Rhincodon > Rhincodon typus. The sequence goes on along the minus strand of NC_063357.1, from coordinate 6,154,613 downwards.
ACCATGCCAGTGCATGCCAGGAATGGAGGAATCAAATGTTTAGAGTGATGCTGGATAGCTGATCAGGCAAGCTGTTACATCCTTGATGGTGTTGGAATTTTTTGTGTATTGTTGGAATTCCACACTTCCAGACAAGTGGGAAGTGTGTCTGCAGCTCATCTGGTCCGTCCGCTTTTTCTTTTTTCCCTCTTCTTTCTCTGCTTTTCTTAAAACTTTAGTCTTACTTACGTACATTCTTGTGGAGAGCTCGGATAGCATCTAGGTGTCCAACATGTCGCAGGAAAGGTTTGTTCTGGGTGGTGGTGGCAGAAGGAGATTAATTTGGACCCAGTGTCTGGTGCGGGACTTGGTAACTTCAGCAGCGGCTGCATTGGAAAGATCGGCGCAGTGCAGACTCATGGCGGTGGCATTGTCAATAGAGGCAAGATGTCGCTAAAGAATGGTGATACGGTTCTGAGGCGGTGGCACAGTGAAGGGACTCAAGGTTGGCCCGACTGGAATACACAATATATATTCCAGACTGCTTCGTGCTGGTGTTGGTGTCAGCAACGGGGTGAAAGAGCCCAGATCGAGGCCCAGGGCTAAGCACTTCAGAAGGACTGTAATGTTGAATTTTTAAACTTGATTTCTTTATTTTTCTACCTTTATACTCTACATCTGGTTTATTTCTGCGTTTTAGGATGGCGCTGGAAAGCGGAGGCATTGTAAAACAATTTTCACTGTACTTGTAATAAATACACATGACAATAAATAAACCAATCAATCAAGCGTTCCATCCTACTCTTGGGTAGTCCCAAGTAGACAGTGAAAAACCATTGGAAATTGGGATGTGAACCAGTTGCTTTCGAATGCCCAGATTCTGACCTGCTTTTGTCGATTCCATATTCAGGCTTATATTTATACCCTGAACTCACTAATCCATTCCATCCGCTCCAGACCTGATCCATCACACCCCTCCCTTCCCGGGATCATGTCCATTTTGCCTACTCATACAAAATCTGCCACCACTCCCCTCCGCCTGACCAGATGCCCCAGGTTACCATCACCCTCCTCAGCCTCCCTGATGTAACACTAAACACAGCAACAGTCACCTGTCCCCTTACCACCACGCACCTTAGCATTGTACTACATAGCCAGTTGGCACCTTACCCACCTGACACTCTGCCCTACTCACTCGACATCACATTCACCTGACTCCGAAATACTGGCATTCCACATCCTACCCAGCTGACATTCTACCCCCTCCTCAAATGGCTCCTTGACACCCTATACAGTTAATACCCGATCAACAGGCACCCATCAGCCCCGGAACACTAACCTTACGCTGTTAGCATTTTCCAGCAGCGATCAAAGTGGCTGTCTGCGGTTCTGAACCTTTAAATTTCAGAAGAGGCTGTGCTCACTGCTGTGAATGGGGACATGGTTTCTGTTTCCCCAACAGTTATACTCTATGAGAGAATTGTCAGAATGGAAATACTGCTCCCCATTTCTGAAGAAGCCCTGATCGGAATTGCCTGTCAGAAATGCAGAGCTCTGTGTGACCTCATCTCGAGGTCAAATGTTACACCAGGGTTGCAAGCAGTTTAGTTCAGTCTCAGACAGGAAATCGCTTGCTGCAGTGGTGAAGGGTAAAAATTAAGCTGCTGATATGCGATCCTAAATGGAGTTCATTCATTTACCCTGTTCTCAAGGACTGTACTGCACTTCCTGATAGTGATTTGTTTGGATGATTTAGGAGCTATAGAATATCATACTGAACGATGAATTTGAAAACAATGTCATGTGACATTGCGTGCTGGTTTCTGGTGATGCATGCTTAACTTTCGATTCGTCTATCGAGTAGATTATGGTAATCAGTTTGTAGATCTGAGAGTTTCAATGTAATAAAATAGAAAACTACTCCAGTATATACATTTATTTTATAACGCAATGTAAATTAAATGACTGGCAAAAATACTAATGAATAAATTGATGAATCAGAGACCGCATCCCTAACCGTGATGTGTGTCTGTGGTATTCCCACCTGAATTTGTGTGTCTGCTTTTTTAAGACTATACTCTTAGGGATCATTTCTATAGTTCTTTCCTAGAGAAATGGGTTCTAGAGTGTTTGGTCTCACAAACCACAAGGAGGATTTATAGTGTTCTCTTCTGAACAGGAAGTAGGCATTGAGTGTTGCTTTTAGCATCTGCTCTTTGCTGTTGATGAGTGTTCTGTCTCTCTCTTTTGCAGAGAGCTGGAAGAAGAGAATGCAGTCTGAGTGGCTTGTCCTAAAGTCAACCTGCAAAAGAGAATAAGCAGCATCAGAGGAGCAGGAAGATTGATGTTTTGGGCCTAGACCCTTCTTCAGCCTTCCTACTCCTCTGATGCTGCTTGGCCTGCTGTGTTTGTCCAGCTCTACACCTTGTTATCCCAGATTCTCCAGCATCTGCAATTCCTACTATCTCTGCAAAGGAGACTCTCAGTTGCTTAGATATCCTTTTCAAGTCATTTTCCACCTTGTGTGATATGTAGTAACCCTCAGCTTGAACTTACAAATGAAGTGTACTTTTGCAATTCAAAAAAATCTCTCAGCTCAAGCTACCAGTAGTGAGTGTTGGAAACTGGCCTATTGCAAGATCCAGGACTGAGGGACACCCTGAAATTTGGGGCAGCTGCAGCCAAGGCATAGTGGAGAAAGACCACCATCTGAGGTCCTTGACCCAAAGTACAACGTGGGTCAGTTCTGTTATTGGACTCTCCTGCTGCCTCGACTAGATGTAAATAGCATCTTGCATAAATAAGAAATGCCTTGAGTTTGTTTGCTGGAATTGTCGGGAAAGTTAAACTCTAATGTGCGTTTGTTCTCCTGTACAGATCCAAAGAAGTCGGAATGTGAACCAGCTGCTTTAGGTTGCCCGGGTTCTGAGTTGCTTTTGTCGAGTTTGTATTCACCCTTACGTTTGTGCCCTCGATTCACTAAGCCCTTCAGTCTGCTCCGGAACTGCTCCATCCCACGACTCCCTTCCTGTGACCTTATCCATTCTCCTAACTGGTAGAAAATCTGCTACTTCTGCCCTCCGCCTGACCTGATGCCCCCGGTTGACGCCATCCTTCTCAGCCTCCCTGTTGTAACACTAAACACAGGAACAGTCACCTGCCCCCTTACCGACATGTCCTTTGCACAATCCTACATCCTGATTTGTTATCCCAACCACTTTGCACCATGTCCTTTGCCAAATTTTCACTTCTAACTTGGCATCTTATCCATCTGAGATCCTGCACCTTGGCACCCTACCCACTTGCTGTCCTGCCCACCTGGCACCCTAGTGCTCACTTGGCGTCACATCCACCTGATTCCAAACATATTCCACATCCTACCCAGCTGACATCCTATCCCCCACTCAGCTGGCACCGTGGCACTCATTTGATGAGTATGTGCTCAGCAGCCTGAGAGAAGAAGATAGCTCAGTAGCGTCATCTCAGTCTGAAACACTGAGGATCCGCATGTCCTTTTATGCCAGACAGTATGACACGAAGCCCACAGACAGCACAGCCTCCCAGTCATTCCTGACATCTATCACAGAGGTCTTAGACGACAACATGCAGGAGAGTCTGCACCAGTTGTTGTCTCTGAATGAGCTGACACAGGCCCTTGAGTCCTTAGAAAAGAATATAACTCGCAGATGCGATGGCTTACTGGTCGATTTGTATTCTGATCTGTTGGACTTGATTGGCCAGGATCTGTTGGAGGTGTACAACAGTATGCCTCTGCCAAGTACCATCGTGACTCCATGAGAAAAGGCATTATGACCCTCATCTACAGGTGTGGCCCATCCCCCAAAACTGTGCTGTTTCTGTCACCCGAGCCATTTTCCTTTTCATCTGGAAGCCTGAGATAGACTGGGTCTGCAAGGATTCCATATGCAAAACTCCGAATAAGGGGGTTAAGAACGTACCCAACTTTGCCCGCATCCTGATGGACATCTCTGTGTGTGGCTGCATCAAGCTCTGCGTAGGCCCTGAGTACGCATACACCAAGTGTCACTACGTTCTGAGGTTCTACCTGTCCGCAGTGTTGCGAAGGATGGGACTGCCCTGGCTGCCACGGAATGCTCCAAGTAGTTGGACCATTCCGTATCACCTGTCCTTCATAGAAATATTTGCCAAGAAAAACACCTTTGACCACAAGTGCATCAGCAAGTGATCAGCACACAGTGTCCTCGATACCCTGAGAGAAAAGGAGAGGGTGAATCCAGTTGCGTGGTTCGCTGAGCAGACTGTCAAAGTGATTTGGCAGAATGCCTCATCACTAGAACTTTCTAAAAAGCATCAAGACGCCACTTGGCTGGTGGTGAGAAGGGCATTACCTGTGAGATCCTTTATGTGCGTCTGGTCAGCCTGCACCACTGCACGCTACTTTCGCAGTGGCTCCAGGGGTGTTGACTGTCACACATCTCCTTTTGGAATGTGCCTTTGCAAAGGAAGTCTGGAGGAAGATGCAATGGTTTTTGTTGAGGTTCGTCTTGAGCAGCTCCGTGACATGGGACTCTGTGCTCTACAGCCTGTTCTCCGGGACACATACTGCGACAAACATCACTGCGCCTGGAGGACCATCAACTCGGTGAAAGACAGTCTTTGGCCTGCCCAAACCTTGTTAGTCTTCCAGAACCAGGAATTGACCCGGAATGAGTGTTGCAGACTGGCACACTCCAGGGTCCAGGATTACGTGCTGAGAGATGCACTATAACTTGAGGAAGCTGCCGCCAAGGGGCAATGGGGAAAAGCCCATTGTTGGAAGCCTTTCTGCTGAAGACACATTGGGAACCATTCATTTATCAGACCCTGTTGAGGTTGGTTGGCTTGCCGAGCTGGTTTGCTGTTCCGCAGATGTTTCGTTACCATGCTTGGTAACGTCCTCAGTGCAGCATTTTTAAAAAACCAGGCGGGAAAACACACTGACGCTTCATCAGAGAAAAAGGATAAGCTATGTAGTCAACACCTTTGTCATCATTAAACGGACCAAATTAGAAGAGACACACAAACTCATAAACAACACCCTCACCAGAATAAAATTCACCAGAGAGGAGGAGAAGAACAAACAGCTCCCATTCCTGGACGCCATGGTAGAGCAGAAGACAAATGGGGAACTGCAAACGAAAGTACACCAAAAAGCCACACACACAGACCAGGTATTGAACTTCAATAGTAACCATCCCAGCACACACAAACGAAGCTGCGTGCGAACACTGTTTAAAAGGGCAACAACACACTGCAGCAACATAGAACTACGCCAAGAGGAGGAGGAATACCTCTTCCAAGTGTTCAAGGATAATGGATATCCAAAGAACTGGGTCAGGAGATGCCTACAGGAACAGCATCAGAAAGATTCTACACGCCCCGACACACTCATCACACTACCCTAGATCAGGAACACGTCAGAACTCACCACAAGACTTCCACGACTGCTGGGCATCAGAGTGGCACATAAGCCCACATCAATCCTACGACAAGTGCTCACCCGAACTAAAGACCCACTCCCCACCATGGACAGGACCAATGTCATCTACAAGATCCCCTGCAGAGACTGTGAGAAACACTGCATCGGACAAACAGGAAGGAAACTAACAGCAAGAGTACATGAACACCAACTGGCTACAAGAAGACACGACCAATACTCACTCATCTCAATCCACATGGACAAGGAGAACCAGACTTCAACTGGGACAACACCAAGATCCTGGGACAGGCTAGGCAGAGACAAGCAGGAGAATTCCTGGAAGCATTGCACTCCACGAAGCATGCTATTAATAAACACATTGAACTCAACCCCATATACGTTCCACTAAGGAGGAAACCCGGAAGTGAGGTAATCCATCGCAACGGACCCCAGAGTTTAAAAATCAGGCGGGAAAACACACCGACGCTTCATCAGAGTGCTGCACTGAGGATGTTACCAAGCATGGTAACGAAACGTCTGCGGAACAACAAACCAGCTCAGCGAGCCAACCAACCTCAACACCCACGACCCGAGCTACAGATCTACTGCAAAACCTTAGATTTATCAGACCCTCCTAGTGCCTCAAATATGTGTAAATATTAGCATTGTATAAGAGAGATCTTTGGTTTTTTTGGGTTAGAATCAAAGTTCAAAGTTTTGTTTGTTTGCTTAGTATGGAACTGTGCAGAACCGAAATGCTAATGTGTTAATGTACATATACAAATGGACTTTTTTATGAATAAGGTATATTTTTGAAATTTAAAAAATGCAACAGATTTGTACTGCCTGCAGGATTTCCCCAGTGGCAGGTACTTTGATATGACCTTCAGGAGCGTGAAGCAATATGGGCATTTCCTGAATATATTTGAGGAGAAAGGAGGTGAGGGTCCCCTCTCCGTCCTGAATGCAGTGCCATTATTCGTGTTACCTGCACAAAGGAGTCAGATGTTCACCATCCACATGTATAACCCCCATGTGCCAGCAGCAGATGTCCTGAACTTCTTGGGAGGGTATGTGCAAGTGGAAAGTGGCAGCAAACAGCAGGTCACGGTAACCCTGAGGGCACATGCTGATGGGACCATCCTCCACCCACTACCCAGCTTTGCGATTGGAGGGAGCCGAGATTATTTGACGTATGCAAGGCAGTCCAGGGTCTGTCGAACCTGCGGAAGGTCAGGGTGCATTATGGCGGTCTGCATGGTTACCCTGCGCAGGAACTGTAAGTAGGAGGGGCACCTGACCAAAGACTGCCAACAGGTAAAGAACTGTAACCTATGTGGGGAAGCAGGCGACCTGTATAAGGCATGCCCAAGTCGGGGAACCACATACGTTCAACATGAGTCATGCCACCTCCAAAGGACAGAAAGGTACCACCCTCCAGCAGGAAAAATGAAGTGAGGGTCGGACAGAAGGAGGGGCAGGCCAGACGGGAGAGACAGGAAGCCAAAACAGCGGCACAACAGGTTCAACCTCCACCCGAGAATCCAGATTCAATGGAGGAGGAGGTGACAAAGAAGTTGGTGAAGAAAATCCAAGAATATAACAAAGAAGCAGTGATGCTGGAAATCTGAAACAAAAACAGAAATTGCTGGAGAAACTCAGCTGGTCTGGCAGCATCTGTGGAGCGAAAGCAGAGTTAATGTTTCGAATCCAGTGACCCTTCTTCAGATTTGGGTTCACTAGGATGATCCCTGATATGGAGGGATTGTTTTATGAGCGTAGGCTAAAGAGGTTGGGACTCTATTCTCTGGAGGTTAAAGGAATGAGAGATAATCTCTTGAAACATATACCACAGGATAAATTCTGAGAGGATATTTCACCTCTTGAGTGAGTCTAGGACCAGAGGGCATAGTCTCAGAATAAAGGAGCACCAACTTAATACTGAGATGAGGATGAATTTCATCTCTCAGAAGGTTGTGAGTCTTTAGAACTCCTTGTCATAGAGAGCTATGGGAGCAGAGACCTTGTATATATTTACGGTTGAGTTGATCAAGATTCTTGATCAGTAGAGGAATCAAGGCTTACAGGGAAAATAAAGGAAAGTGGATATGAGGAATGTCAGATCCTATTTCTTATAGTTTTATGCTGTCAGACCTGCTGTAAAATGAGAGTTGAGTTCAGAAGCAGGGTTTAGTTTCTCTCCTGGTAAGAATTCAGGTCAATTCAGGGAAGCTAGCTATTTCAGCAGATGAGTTTAGTTCGTGAAGCTTCCAGACAAGAATTATGGATAGAAATCTATGCATTATTAGAATTCAGAATGTTTAAGATTCGTGAAAAGTTAATGACAGCAAACCCGTAAAGGAATAATCAAATTGTCTCCACACTACACAGGAAAGAACTTGGAGTGCGTCAGTTATATAAAAATCTAATGAGTTGAGTTAGGGGAGTAACTTTTTTCCATAAGTGACTGTCATGGATGGTGTTGAGAAACGTGCTGAAACTTTGTTTTGATGTTAGTCTTAAGATGTTGTTAACTGATTTGTATATCGTTTGTTTGTTCTCTTTATTTTGTATCAAAACCTTATGTTTTGCTGTTAAAGAACATTAGCAATCTCATATTAAAATGCTTCAATGATAACCACTACATTAATTAAATTTAACAAAAAATTATCATTCCCGGTTTCATTCTGGGATTTGTCTTATCCATCAGCTAGGATCTTAACATGAGCTACACAATGAACATAAGATATCAATTGCTGTGAATTACATTCTAAACTGTCAGATTTTAACATAATGTACTTCACAACATTGCTCTGGAACTGATCAATATATTAAATAAAATTTGTATTACAGCTTTGGTTTTGACCTAATTTCAGTTTTATTTTTCCAGGTGCTGCAGTAGACACTAGAAATAATTTGGGGCAGACTCCGCTATTTATAGCTGCTTTGCTGGACCTTGTCAAAGTTGTTGATGTTTTATTAGAGTTTGGAGCAAATCCTAACCAGTAAGTATCTAAGCTGAATACTTCAAGCTGTAGTGAAAGCAGGTTTATAAACATAGCAGCCTTTACATGGAAAATGATGCAAATGCTTTCAAAGAGCAGGATGATAAGAGAAAGGATGCTGAGCAATGATTGGAGACTTGAAGATATGACTAAGGATGGGCTTTGAGAAGGGCTTTAAAAAATTGAGAGGTAAAGGATACTATGGAGAGGATTCTGGAGACCAGGCTAAGGCAACTAAAGAGCCTGCCATCAAAGGTCAAGTGTGGGGAGGTATGATTGCACATGCCAGATTTGGAGCACCAAAGACTGGAGGAAGTTGCAGAGAGAGGATAGGATGAGAACATGAGAGATTTTGGAAATGAGGATAAAGATTCAAATTTTGCAACTCATGGGATAGGGGACCTGTGTAAATTAGCAACTGATGAGCAAGTTGGACTTCATACTTGTAGGAATCAGGCACCTTAGTTTTGGATAAAATGAATAATGTGATAATATGGAAAAAAAAATAGGCTAACACAACCAGTTCTTGCCCTTTTCTACAGTATGTCATGACCAAAGTTGCCTTGCACAGTTTTGCATTATTTTCATCAACATGGTATTCCAAAATGCAATATTTTTGTTGGAGAATTGTAGGGCATATTTTTTTCAGAGACTGCACAGTAGAGCCACACATGAAGTGTTTTACAAAATGCAGATGGAATTTTTTGCGACAGGACAAAGATATGCAAACAGATTCAATTCTCAAAGATCAAAGCGTTGCTCTGGTGAATGCTTTGCAAAGGAACATTTCACAGCCAAATATTTCGGCAGACATTTAAGCAAACCAATTTCAAAGTTACCGTTCATTTCAGTTTCAGTTCTGAAGAAGAGTCATCGGACTTAAAATGTGAACTCTGTTTCTTTCTCCACAGGTGCTGGCAGAGCTGCAGAGTTTCTCTAGCACTGTTTTTATTTCAGATCTCCGGAACTGCAGTATTTTGCTTTTATAAAGGTTTTGAGGCTGATTAGCAGTTATTTTTGCAATGTTCAAAATCATAATTAGAATAGTAACCACATCACATTTTCTTTGGTTGAATAAAAAACTGATTGATTTGTAAACAATTCATTCCATCTAGCCGGTGTGAAGATCGGAGTACTCCAGTACATGCAGCAGCTTTTTCTTGCAATCAGTGGATTCTCAGTAAGTTACTGGATGCTGGAGGTGATCTGCGTCTGAATGATAAAGATGGAAGAATACCTCGTACCTGGGCCAAGTCAGCTGGCAAGGAACGTAGTACTCGGGTAAGAAGCATTGGAGTTTTTTAAAAAGTTCACTTTTGGCTTTACTGGCTGGGCCAGCATTTTTTGTCCATCCCTAGTTGTCCTTGAGAAGGTGGTGTTTAGCTGCCTTCTTGAAGGCTGCTGTCCATGTGCTGTAGGTAATCTCACAATTCTGTTAGGGATGGAATTCCAGGCGTTTAACCCGTTATATTTCCAGCAATATATTTCCAAGTCAGGATGGTAAGTAGATTGGAGGGCATCTTGCAAGTGGTGGTGTTCCTATGTGTCTGCTGCCCTTGTCCTTCTAGATGGATGTGGCCGTGGGTTTGGAAGGTGCTGTGTGAGGATCTTTAGCACATTTCTGCATTGTATCTTATAGATTGTTTACACTGCTGCTATTAGGTGTTGGTGGTGCAGTGACTGAATGTATATGGATGTGGTGTCAGTCAGGCGGCTGCTTTGTCCTTGATAGTGTCAATCTTCTTGAGTGTTGTTGGAGCTGTGTTGATCCAGCACGTGGGGATTATTCTATCATATTCTTGGCTTGTGCCTTGTAGATGGTGTAAAGGTTTTGATAAATCAGGAGGTGAGTTACTCACTGCTTTATTCCTAGCCCCTGATCTGCTCTTGCAGTCAATGATTTTACATGGTGAGTCCATTTCACTTTCTGCTTAATGGTAACCTTCAAGATATTGATAGTGAGCTATTCAGTTTCTTTAACTGGTTTGATGTATTTAGGTGGTAGTTTAGAAGTCACTTTTACAGCCCATTCCCATACAGTGAGTCTGATTCTTGAGTCAGTTGTTGGAGGTGCAGTAGTCTTTTGGCATTGCAAGACAGTACAAAAGTTAAGGAATGACCATCTTTTGTATATATCCTAACAGCTAATTACATAGAAACGTTAGCAGAGGCAAAGCTTCTTACTTCTTGACCAGGAAATATTGGATTGTGTGGAAAAATGGAAGAAAAGAGGTGAAAATATATTTTTTAAAAGAGGATTTCATTTTCTCGTTGCAATTTTCTTCTCCTCCTGTGAGTCATGCTATTTGGCCATGGATTTTACTTATGTGTGAGACTAGACACTCAGAACAATTTTGCCAGTTTTGCTTCAGTGGTAGCACTCTCGATTCCTGACTCAGGAAATTTTGGGTTTAAATGGCACTCAGTAATCGTAATCTAAGTTGTTACCAATACAATACTAGAAGTTCTATGTTATCAAAAGCGTTATCTTTTATCTGTGGTATTAAATTGTGGTTTTCTGTCCTCTTAGGTGGTCTTTAAAGATGCCATCACATTATTTGAAGAAAAGGATACAGTTCCTGATGTCATTTATCTCTCGACAATTTTTTTTCATATTTAAAAATATACTTATTCTTAAAATGCTATCTATAAGTACATGCAAAAGATCTCCACAGCCAATTACATAGTAATGTTAGCAGAGATATCACTTTCGACTTTGCAGAGAAAACCAAGTAACACACTGAAATTTGACATTCCTCAGAGCTGCCCTCGAAGCGGCTGAACTGGTGAAAAGGATGTCACTCATCTCCTTCGGGAATATGCCTTTGCAAAGAAAGTCTGGAGAGAGATGCAGTGGTTTTTGTCGAGATTTGTCCCAAGCAGTTCTGTGATACAAGACTCTGTGCTCTACAGCTGTTCCGTTCTGAGACAAACATCGACTGCTCCTGGAGGACCATCAACTTTTGGCCTGCCCAAAACTTGTTGGTCTTCCAATGTAAAGAGTTGACCTTAACCGAATGTTACAGACTGGCACATTCCAAAGTCCAGGACTACATGTTGAGGGATGCAACTAAGCTTGTTGCAGCTGCCACCCAGGAGCAGTGGGGAAAGACCAGATCTTTCTGTCAAAGTATAACAAGGGTCTGTTCAGTTATCAGACTCTTGTTATCTTCAAATGAACATAAATAGTTTCCTGCATATGTAAAAATGCCTTTTTTTTTTACAACTGTAGAGAAGCTCTGAAAAATGTAAAAATTCCAATGTCTTGTTTTTTTCTCTCTCTGCAAAAACTGTACAGAACTGATTTAGAACACTTTATATACTTGTAGATGATTTTGTGAAAAAAGTATATTTTTGAAATTTAAAGAATTGCCACTGTATTGATTCATGACTTTTGTAATCAAATGCTGGGGTACATTTTTTTTTGCCATGCTTTTGGTGGAAGTTCCCTGTAAGAGGAAAGTGGTAGTTTTCAGATGAATCACTTTCATGCCACTCCTGGAGCCTGTTAAAGGATGAAATAGTTAGGTGTCTACGAACCCAAATTAAATCAAGCAGCATTTTTTGATTTTCTTCATGACTGCATTTTAAAATTTTGTAAAACAACATTCTAAAATTTGTGTTCTGTTTGAAGAGTCTGATCATACTTAGGTTTGCATGTGAGTCAATTTAAATTAACGTTGAAAGGGGGTATAATTATGAGGAGAGAAACAGAAATAAGTCATAACAACATATTTTTAACTTTGAAGGAAATAATATGTTTGTCAGCTTATCTGTGATTGAGCTTAGCACTCAAAAAATTTGGTCCCATCATTTACCTAAGTGGATTTTTTAGAGCCGTTGAGATAAATTCTTATGACAGGGTTCTCTGTCTTGAGTGTGAAGTCAGCAGTAAAGATACTGGATATTTGAAGTTTCTGGAACCAGTATTCTCAGAGAAAGTAATGTAATTACACAGTATTCCATATGAGATACTATATGTTCTTGTTTAGCTTGTAATTTTTCCAAATAATGCTGTGTTGCAGATCCTGGAGTTCATGCAGAGATGTGCTTCACACATGCAAGGAATCACACAACAGGTTGTCTGCAGTAATACACATCGAGTTGGCTGTTCATCACAAGCCCTGATACGGAACCCTTCCATACTCAACAAAATCACTTCGGGGTAAGAGTTTTATGCCACTTCTAATCGCAGAATGAAAAAAATGTCCAGCAAGCAGTGAATTGCATTGAGTCGCCTTTGAAAGTCGAAGATAGTGAGCTGTTTTAGAACATTCATGATCAATGTCATTTGAACAGAGTCATAGAGTCATACTGCATGGAATTAGACCCTTTGGTCCAACTTGTCCATGCCGACCAAATTTCTAAACTAAACTAGTCTCACTTGCCTGCAATTGGCCCAAGTTTTCTAAAACTTTCCTATTCTTGTGCCCGTACAAATATCTTTTAAATGTTGCAACTGTGCATGCATCTGTCATTACCTCTGGCAGTTCATTCCACATACGAACCAACCTCTGTGTGAAAAAATTGCTCTTCAGGTCCCTTTCAAATCGTTCTCCTCTCACCTTAAAAATATGCCCTCTAGTTTTGAACTCCCCTGCCCTAGGGAAAAGACCTTTGCTATTCACCTTATCTATGCCCCTCATGATGTTATAAACCTCTATAAGGTCAACCTTCAACCTCCTACACCCCAGTGGAAAAAGGTCCCAGCCTATCCAGCCTCTCCTTATAACTCAAACCCTTCAGCCCGACAACATCCTTGTAAATCTTTTCTGAACCCTCTCCAATTTAATAATATCCTTCCTATAGCAGGGCGACCAGAACTGTACACAGTACTCCAAATGTGGCCTCACCAACGTCCTGTGCACAACATTCCAACTCCTGCACTGAATGGTCTAAGCAATGAAGGCAAGCATGCTAAATGCCTTCTTAACCACCCTGTCTACCTGTGATGCAACTTTCAAAGAACCGTGTACCTGAACCCCTAGATCTCCCTGTTCGACAACACTACCCAGGGCCCTACCATTAACTGTACAAGTCCTGCCCTTGTTCGTTTTACCAAAATAATTTATCCCAATTAAACTCCATGCAACACTCCTCAGCCCATTGGTCCAATCACCAGCATGATCAAACAACACCATTATGGATCATGCAGCTCAACACACACTGCTCAAAAGAAAATTCTAGAAACAAGCATTGCACTACCTCCACTTGCAAAGTGATTATCTATCAAGTGTCCCATTTCTGTTACGAAATCAAACCTAATTTTCATTTGATTGAAATGATTGTTGGGGGAAGGGCAAAATCACATGGACACTGTACGGAGCATGTTGATCAGCCCAGCCCAGTTGGATTACTGCCTAGGAGGTGAAGACAGAAATCTAATCCATCAGGTCAGTCAACATCTTTTAAAAAGTAAACAAGAATTTTCCTTTATATGGCTGCTTATCTCATATCCTCACAACATCCCAAAATACTTTATAGGCAGATATTTTGAAGTGCTGTAACGCAAGTAAATGCAACTGATGATGTGCACACATTAAGATCCAACAAATACCAAGGATAATAATAGGCATATAATCTACTTTGGGAGAGATTTGTTTGAGAGATAAATATTAGATAGGCACCAGGATAACTTCCCTACTCATTTTGAATTCATGCTTTGGAATACTTTTTGGTAAGCTGATAAGGGTAAGCTTAGTTTGACGTCCCATCCAAAGGACATCACCTCTGAGAAATTACTTCACCTAGAGAGTGTGAATCTGTGGAATTCTCTGCTACAGAAAGTGGTTGAGGCCGAAACATTGAATGTTTTCAAGAAGGGAATAGATATACCTCTTAGGGTTAAAGGGATCAAAGAATATGGGGTGAAAGTGGGAACAAGGTACTGAATTGGATGATCAACCTTGATCGTACTGAAGGGCAGCTCAGGCTTGAAGTGCCAAGTGGCCTACTCCTGCTCTTATTTTCTGTGTTTCTATGACAGCATAATATTCCTTCACTGCGTTTTACCTATAGTATATGCTGAAGTCCTGGAATGTGACTTGACTGACATAAATAAAGTTCTGGTTATATTTTAAATACACACATACATTAAAATACTCATAAAGATGGCTGTTAATAGGTAACGTTTCTCAGTTCATTAAACGTTAATTTGCAGAAGTCTGGAATCGGAGCTTTTTTTATTAGGGTACTTTCCCAGTAGCTCCATTATATGAGTGTGTGTTGTGTGGCCCGATTGCACACACACAAATTACACGGACGTGAATTGATTGTTGATGATAAAGGATCATGTTGATGAGAGAGGCATTCTGGTCAACCTGCTTGTTTTCCAGTGGAACAATATATGCAAAAATCTTCTCTCCCTCCTATCCGCCCCTCCCACCTCACTGAAGAGTGTCACAATGACGCCATTTGCAAACTGGAGGAGCAACACTTCATATTCCACCTTGGGAGCCTGCAGCCCAATGGCCTAAATATGGATTTCACCAGTTTTAAAATTTCCCCAACCCGGCCTCATCCCATGTCCAATCCTCCCTCTCATCCCTGCCTCCTTGACCTGACACAACCTGTCCATCTTCTCTCCCACCTATCTGCCCCTCCCACCTCACTGAAGGCACTACAACCAATATATGCAAAAATGCCTGTTTTAGATCCCCCAATTCCAAGATCTCGGAGTACATTTTGAAGACCATCCTAAAATTTAGTGCAGCTTCTGCAAGGGCAAAATGAGAAATTATTATCTAATAATTATTACCTTCTGTGTTTTTAAGGAACAAAGATGTGGAGTTTCTCAATATCCCTAAAGACAAAAGTATTTCATCACAAAGTGTTCAGTGCTTTGGATTTGGGAAGGTAATCTGGACACATGTTTAAAACTGAACGTTTAAACATTCATGATATCTTTCATCATGATTTTTGTTTTATAAAAATGACCTGTTTTTTGCTGCCTCCTTAATTTCTTCAGTAACAAACTTGTAACAAACTAATATAAGAGCACAATACTGAGGATGCTGGAAATATGAAATAAAACAGAAGAAGCTGAAAATATTCAGCTGGTCTGGCAACATCTGTGGGGAGGAAAACACATTAATATTTTAGTTTTGTGATCTTTCATCAGAACTGAGAAAAACTAAGATTTAGTAGATTTTCAAGTTAGTATGGAGACAGTAAAACGGGTAGAAGGGAAGAACAGAAGGGGAGATCAATGATAGATTCGGAAGACTGGAGGAATTAAATGATGAAAGAGTAATTGCTTCTTATCACATTAGTACACCTTTTTGCTTGCAGCATCAATTCCTTTGTAATTTAATCTCTCCTGTGTTCTGCTTTGTCAAAAACTTTCCCATATCCTCTCGCACCCTTTTCCCTTCCACTGCCTAGCTTAAAATCTACGATAAATGATTATTAACCATAAAGGGGGCCAAATTTAGTATTCATAATGGGGTCTTGTCCAGAAAACTGGTGACAACCCCACTGCAACCTTTTTCCAGAGGTGATTCTTTTCACAATCGGGCACTTATCTAACTGCTGTTGAAACAAACCAGGGACATGGTGGAAATCCCACACCTGAGAGGTGACAGTCAGTCAGCAAGTAGAAACTGTCCAGTAGTGGTATTGCCACTGTGGGCAGTGAATTATTGCTGGAACCTTGAAGAGGGTTAACAGAGGAGAGGAGTGCTAGCAAACATAGGGTGAGGTGTTCAACAATGAGGACTGTGAGAATAGTGACTTTCTACCAGGGCCAACCTCCTTTGTGATGTTGCGTTCCTCAGTTGAGCACACAGTTTTGAGAATGAAGGACAATCACCACAACCACTACCTTGCCTCCCCAAACAAAAAGAATTAGGAAGCTAGCACATTCCATGGTTCAATTAGACAGCTCCTCCATCTCCGAACTTACCACCTGTGGAGTGTTAAATTCCACCCATTAACTCTGTTTCTCTTTCCACAAGGGCTGTCCAACTTGCTAAGTATTTCCCACATCTTTGATTTTATTTTTTAAAACATGCCTTTTCTACTTTGGTTATTCCATTTTGAAACTGAACAGTTGATGATGCACAGAGTGAAATCTACTCAGTATCTTTTCCTGGAAACTTTCTGACATCAGAATCTCACAAATAATTTCCAGTTAAAACTAGGGTATAGCCAAAGCCTGTACTTGACAATTAAATGGATGAAATTGATCAAGTATAAAGATGGAATTTTGATTTGCTCAGCCGTGATAATCTAGTAGCTCTATTTATGGGGAGATGTGTTCTAGAATTTTGGAGCATATTTGCAAAACACCGAATAAAATTGCTTTAATCTCATGTAGTAAAAGTGAATTTGGTTAATAAGATTGTTTTTTCCTGGTCAGCATGCTAACAGGCATCGTAACTCTATTTGAGGTTTTTCTCTGTTCTTGTGAAACCCTAAACATGTTTCAGAAAATCTGGTGTAGGATCTAATGTTTAGATGCATAACATTTCCCTGTTTTTCTAGCATTTGCTATCTTTTTATTTATACTGAAGGAAAAGCTGCCTGGTATTGTAATAATGTCAAGGATTAGAGTACTCAATTATTGCCATCGCCCTTTCACCAGCCATTTGAGATAAAAAGGGTAAACTGATAAATGACATATTTAAAAATGAGAAAATGAAATCAAATGTTTTTCTAGGTTCTGAATGAGAGACCTATTTTCCTGAACCTTTTGAAAAAGCTTTTCTCACCTTGAGACAACTATCTGGCTGTAACTATTTCCTTGTTTTACATCTGTATATTTGCAGTTTTGTGTACAAGGACAAGCACAGTTAGCTTACCTTGCTTCCATCCCTATTGTTAACGAGAAGGAATTGGTGCAGGCAGATGATGAACCAACATTTTCGTATGCAAATGGACCTTACACAACAATGACCAAGTAAGCTTTTACAGTATATTATATTCCTGTATCGAATGCACTTCACAATCGTAATGATCTAACAATAATATATATTGTTCTATTTGTACTAAATCAGAAGGACAGAAGTGTGTTGTATACTGTGAACGTCTTTCTGCACGTGGAGAGCCGTGTTCAGAAAAATATGTAGCTTTTTGGTGATGTGTGAATCTACACCTTCTCAAAACATAATTGAAACATTGCATTTCTTACCAACTTTCTGCCTCTATTCTCCCTCACCCTTTGCCCTATTTAAAGATAACAACTCCTTGCTGCGATATTGTTTCATTTCAGAGGTTGCCCATTAGCACTTTGCCCAGTGATTATTCTTCATGTTTGAGTCTGGACAGAGTGATTGTCTGGATGTGAGATTTGAGCTTAATATTGTCCTCACCTGAGACAATTAAAAATGCACTCCCACCACAGCTCACTGGATAGCAAACTGGAGCAGGAATCCTGACCAGTTTGTACCTCCATAACAATGCTGAGGCCAGTCATAGTCCTTTACCCATGTCCTGGTTGAGATCAATCAACACACACCTCTTGGGCAACCAAGCAGAGACTATCCTATTCTCTCTGTTACTTTGTATAAACTTATTGAGTGGCCAGAGAGATCTGAGGACATAAACTTCAGATGCGAAAGGTAAAGAAGCCAAAATCTTCATGGCAATGAGCTTTACATTGGCTTAGCTGTCAAACATTTAATATTATTTCTGATTCAGTTTAACATGGAATGGAATTCGGGTCACTGTGAAACACATGAATCTTCCCACCCATCAAAACTGCAGCAAACGATTGTCAGCTGATTTACTGATTGCAGAGCAAGAGTACAACAGGTACACAAATAAAGACAACTTTATTGGTATTATAGATTTATTTGATATTGGGGAGAGCAGGACTACTAATCTGGTGGTTTTAAATTCGAATAATAAAGAAAATCTGGAATTGAAAGTTAGTTTCTGTAATAGTGATTATGGCAATTCTCATCAATTATCATAAAAACCCTTCTGGTTCACTAATGTCCTCGAGAAAAGGAAATCTGCCATCCTCACCTTGTCTGGCCTACATATGATTTCAAATTCACAGCAATATGAATCATTCTTAACTGTCCTCATAGAGCAGTTAGAGACAGACATCAATACCCACATCTCATGAAAGAATTTAAATAACGCTATCAAGGTATATAACTGTTCCAGTTGAATTAGTGTTGATATTGTTTCAGGCCCCCTGTTTTGTGCTCCATTCTTGACTAAATATGTGTTCCAGCTACAGAATAGAACATAGAACAGTACAGCACAGTAAAGGCCCTTTGGCCCACGATGTTGTGCCGCACTTTTACCCTAAACCTAAGGCCTATCTAACCTCCACCCCTACCTTATACTATCATCCATATGCCTGTTTAATAGCAGCTTAAACGTCCCTAATGAGGCCGACTCCACTACCCTCTCTAGCAATGCATTCCATGCCCCTACCACTCTCTGAGTAAAGAACCTACCTCTGACGTCTCCCCTATATCTATCTCCACTCACTTTAAAACTATGCCCCCTCGTAATAGCTACTTCCACCCTAGGAAAAAGTGTCTGGCTGTCCACTACCTATACCTCTGATCATTTTGTACACCTCTATCAAGTCACCTCTCATCCTTCGTCGTTCTAAAGAGAAAAGCCCTAGCTCTCTCAACCTTTCCTCGTAAGACCTTCCCTCCATTCCAGGCAACATCCTGGTAAATCTCCTCTGCACCTTTTCCAACGCTTCCACATCTTTCCTGTGATGAGGTGACCAGAACTAGACACAATACTCCAGACGTGGCCGAACCAGGCTTTTGTATAGCTGAAGCATAACTTCACGGCTCTTGAACTCAATCCCTCTATTAATGAAAGCTAAGACTCCATACGCCTTCTTAACAACTCTATCCACCTGGGTGGCAGCTTTCAGGGAACTGTGGACATGAACCCGGAGATCCCTCTGCTCCTCCACACTGCCAAGAATCTTTCCGTTAACCCTGTATTCTGCTTTCAAATTTGTCCTTCCAAAATGAATCATCTCACATTTTTCAGGGTTAAACTCCATCTGCCACTTCTCAGCCCAGCTCTGCATCCTATCAATGTCCCTTTGTAACCTAGAACAGCCCTCCGCACTATCCACAACTCGACCCACCTTCGTATCATCCGCGAACTTACTAATTCACTCTTCCACTCCTTCATCCAAATCATTTACAAAAATCACAAATAGAAGAGGATTCTTGTGGTACACTACTCGTAACTGAGCACCATGTTGAATATTTTCCATCCTCTACCACCCTTTGTCTTCTAAGGGTCAGCCAATTCTGAATCCAATCTGCCACATTTCCCGCTATCCCATGCCTCCTTACTTTCTGCATGAGCCTACCATGGGGAACCTTATCAAACGCCTTACTTAAAAGAATAGAGAGGGGATACAGAGCAGGCCATTGAATGTGAGATATGCATACTCTAGTCAGAGGTTCTCTCACAGACAATAATCCATGGGCCTGAATACATAGCACACAATAAAATGCTACCTGGAGCATGTTTTGAATTTCTGGTTTTAATTTGGTTTTGTCAATTCCAGTTGATGTATCTTGTTTTATCTCTGCTTTCTATTGCTGAAAATGGGTAAAATCTCAGTACTGTTTCTGAAGGTTCATATCTAATTTAAATAGTTTGAGTGTGCACTGAATGGGGAGATTTGTGTCAGTTTAAGCCAGTTAGCCGTGTAATATATCAGGAGAACCAGGAACTGAGAGCAGGATTCAAACTACTTCCCTGTGAGAGCATTGCTTCTGATATCGAGTAGTTCAAGTAAGTGTTCTTAGAATGTTTTGAACTTTTTAATCTATCTTCTTATCCAGAAACACTAACTTAAATAATTTTCAGCAAGTGGCCTGTGTGTGTTTACATTTATGATAATTTTTGGTTTGGGATTTGATAATACACAGGTAATATAACTTGCTTTTGTGTAATTAATGAGGCAATAGATAATTGAGAGTTATCCTGTATGCAGGGTGACATGGGCTGGTGAGCATGGGGACTGCCACTAGTATTCCTCCTCTTGTGTTACGTTTGAAACAACAACTAGGGATTATGTGAGATTGAACATAACAAACACTTCTAGTGTATTCTCAAGACACCACCTGTACTTGCCTGAATAGCCACAATACCTGCCTTAGTAGTTGCTGTAAACTGTGACTTTCAAATAATAAGTCAGAAGTCTTTTTAATTGTGAACTAGTTCTTGAGGGTCAGTGGTAGGCCGGGAAAACTGGGTTCAAGTCCCATCTGCTGCAGAGGTGTATAGTAACTCTGAACAGGTTGATCATAAAATATTGAGAGCTGAGTTTCAGTTTCATTTCTCTAGGGTAGTAGTTAGCTTATTTTTAGGGGACTAGGGTGTCAGGCATGTGGGGTGGTGTTGAGGTAATTGGTAATGTCCCTATCTCTGAGCCAGGAGGCCCAGGAAAAAGTCCCAGCTATTCCCAAGGTGTGCAGTATCATCTCTGATGGGTTGATTAGACAAAATGACAAAAAGAGCTGAATGTCCCTGAAACAAAAATAGAAAGCAAGTCCAGTAACCCTTTGTTGGAACTGAACATAGCTCGGAAAGAGCAGTATTTATGCTGACAATGTAGGGGACAGAATAAAGTACATGGACACCGAGTCCAGAGAGAGAGAAAAGGCATAGCAAATAACGAGATTGCTGACAATAAGCTGAAGAGAAATAAATGCTGGGCAGGGTGTTAATGAGAAGTGCAAATGGTTGAAAATGGGAAGGTTGTGCTGGGAGCAACCCATACAAGACAGGACGCAAGGGTTTAGGGAAGGGTAACAAACATAGTGCAGGATGTTAATGTTCTGAAATTGTTAAACTCAGTGATGAGTCCTGAAGGTTGTAATGTGCTTTGACAGAAGATAAGGTGTTCTTCCTCCAGCTTAAATTGAACTGAGTCAGAAATTGTAGCATCCTTGTGACCCTGCGGGAAAAGGAGAGAGTAGATCCTGTCATGTTGTTTCCTGAGTAGACTGTCAGAGCCATTTGGTAGAATGCCTCATCACCAGAACTTTCCAACAAACATCAAGACATCACTTGGTTGGTGGTGAGAAGGGCACTTCCTGTGAGATCCTTCATGTACACTTGGACTCTCTGCGCTACTGCACCACTACCCTCGAAGCAGTTGCGGAGAGAAGGTAGAGACTGTCACATGTGTCCTTCTGGAATGTGCCTTTGCAAAAGAAGTCTGGAGAGAGACGCAGTGTTTTTTGTCATGGATCATCCTGAGCAGCACCATGACGCAGTACTGTGCTCTTGTAGGCTATTCCATGTGATGTACATCGAGACAAATAATGACTACGCCTGGAGGACCATCGACTAGTGAAAGACACTCTTTGTCTGCCAAAACTTGTTGGTCTTCCAGAGCAAGGAGTTGACCTTGACTGAATGTTGCAAACTGGCATATTCCAAGGTCCAGGACTATGTGCTGAGGGATGCACCAGCGCTAGGGGCAGATACTGCGAAGGTGCAGTGGGGAGGTCTTCCAGCCAAAGTACATTAAGGGTCTGTTCAGTTATTGGACCCTCCTGGTGCCTCAAATGTATGTAAATATAGTCTTGTATCAGTAAGAAATGCCTTGGGTTTGTTTGTTCTACATATGTAAAGATTTTGTACAGAATCAAACTGCTGTAGTGACTGTGTATGTATATAAACATTTTGTATGAATAAAGTATACTTTGGAAATAAAAATAGTTCTGTTGTCATGAGACTATTGTGGTGTATTCAAGTGGCAGGCAACTGGAAGCTCAATGTCATTTTTACAGCGTAGGTGTTCAGCAAAGCGGTCACCCAGTCTGTGTTTCATCTCCCGAGTTTACATGAGACTGCATCATGAGCAACAAATACAGTAGACTAAACTGAACGAAATGCAGGTAAATCACTGCTTCATCTGGTAGACATGTCTATAGTCTTATATAGTGAGGAGGGAGGTGGTAAACGAGCAAGTATTGCACCTTCTGCAATTGAATGGAAAGTTGCTGTTGGGGTATGGGGAGGTGTTGGGAGTGGAAGAGGCTTCTATCAGGGTGTCCCTGATGGAATGCTGACAAGGAAGGGGAGGTGAGTATCTGTGTTCATGTTGGATGTAGCGGATATAGCAGCTTATGATCCTTTGCATACTCAGGCTGTGGGAAGGGAAATGAGGACCAAAGGGATCCTATTGTTGCTGTGGGAGGGGAGATATGATAGGAAGGGAAGAGGATGATAGGAGAGGGAAAGGTTGATAGGAGGGGGGAAGGACAAAATATTGTTGGTCCAGCTGCCCCTTTGCCTTTCATCATTCTGTGATGCCATAAAACAGACTTAAAGAACAGTGATCTTGTAGTTGCCTTGTTAATCAAAATTATTAATTTTTGAACGTAGCAGGCTGCCTGGCTTAAACCAGGACAGCAAGGTCAGCAGTATTGATTTTGTAGGGTAGGCATTGGAGTGTGATCTTTTTGATTTCTTCCTGGAGATGCAGCTGATGTTAAAATATATATCATCTGAAATAATAGCACCACATGTTTTAATATTGTGATTTCTGGTTAAATATATAATAGGCAGAAAACATTAAGCTATAATTTCTGCTTTAAAAGGTCGAACTGCCTTCTTGAGTGATCAGATTTATTTTTACTTTGCTTATTTTACTTCTCAAGTATTGATATTGAGTATGAAAATGTTCGGTTGCAAGTTTTCGGGTCTGAGAAGCGGAATCCCAATTTATTATTGTGATAATACTGTAAAGTGTGAAGATTTAAAACATCTATTGAACTTTGAAAGAATCTTTGACTGTCGCATGTTGCTATTAGCTATTTTAAAATTCCAGATTACTTATACAGGGATCCCCGATTTATGATTGTGCGACTTATGAATGCTCCCACTTACAAATGAGATCCCATGTTACTAATATATTTAAGAATCTGACACATGAACGTTCACTCGTACTTACAAACAGATCTTTTTTACTGTACTGTATTGTGTTCTGACCTGCATACAAATCGACTTATGACCTAGTCAGGAATGGAACCCATTCATAACTCAGGGCCTGTACACATAACGTATCCAGTTTATTTTAATCAGACTGGAGAGTTGACAAAGATAAATAAATTTATTAAAGTTATTAGTTGCTTGCTTGCCATATTTTCAGTAAATAAATAACCATTAAGGATGCTGTCAAACATAGAACACAACTCTGGTTTTTACACAGATATGTACATAAAATTAGAGAATTTTAGAAATTTGAAAGTGTGCAGATTAAAAGTATAGTTTTACTACTGCAGCTGGTCAAATAATCTTCTCCAAAATCCTGAACGTCGCGTGCCAGAATTCATCAAATCTTTGCATATTTTCTAAATTATTTGGAATTAATCCCTATTTAAAAATAAGATTAATTGTTTGGACCTAATGTTCTTGAGTTTTTTGGGGAATGTTCCAGAACCATCATAAAATAATGATAATATTCTGATTGTGTTTCTGGATCATAGATTCCTGTTTTAATGAGATGGTTAGTGGCTTGGAATGTGGTTTCTGTGTCGTTTACTAAAATTATAAACCTGCACTTTATAAATTGATTCATAATCTTGTTACATGAAGTTATGAGGGAACTTTATCTTCCAGGTGAACTGTTTAAAAGATGCCCCTGCTTGTACTCAGATTGTGCAAAAATGATAGGTCACTTGTCATTGTTTCATAAAACACGAATAAAGGCTCTCTGTTTGAGTCTCATACAGAGAAAGTACTTGTGCTGCAGATTTGTTATAACACTGGAGGGGATGTCACAGAAACAGAAAGACCCCTTGAAATACGAGTAGTGATGAATACTTTGTTAGTGTACTGCTTTGAAGCTTGATTGTTTTCACACAAAAGGATTAACAGCTGGAATCACTGTAGGTCTGTTGAGAACATCTGTAGATTTACTGGGTAATTGTCAGAGGATCAATATAAATCAAGTGATCAACACAGCATTGCTTGGATATTGCTCATTGAACTAAAATGTCAAATCACATTGGGGCAGTAATTTTGACATAACTTGCCAGGTTTGGCCCTGACCTGGCTTATTTCAATCAATTGGGTTAGACTAAAATAACATGAACAGATTTTTTGACAAACAATATGCACATTCTGTTGTGCTTTACAGTCAACTTCGGCACCCAAACTTCCTGTTGCTGATGGCTGTGTGCCAGATGTCTGATCTGGATCAGATCCGTTTAGTGTATGAGAGAGTTAACCTTGGTTCCCTTCATGGAGTATTGCATGAGAGGGTAAGTTAGTGTTTAAAACAATATTTTTAATATAACAAATCTTTCAGTGGTTATTATGTGCTGTGTCAGTTACTGTTTAACGAATGGACAGCCTTTATTGAAAATAGTTGTGTACTTTACCATTATTATAATTTTGGCTATGAATCTCAGGTTAAAAACTTCTGAGTTTATTTCAAAAAGGAAAAAGAAAGAAACAAAGTGATGAATTAGATTAGACATTATTGCTGTATTTCTCTTAACTTGATACCTTCTGTTTCAAAGGATTTCAGTGTATGTTGTCTTCTCCGCTCTCTTCAGTAACTTTGAACAAATTAACTTCATGATGCCGCTGTAAAATCACATACACTATAGCAGAAGAGGAAACCAAACAATAATTTACTTTTATATACTCCCATCGTTATAATAAAATGTCCCAAAATGGTCCACATAGGAAAGGATGATCTTAGTGTTGATAGAACACAAAATTACATCAGCCATAACTTCTTTTTTAAATACTCCAGTGCCTAGCAAAATTACAAATTTATTTGAAACATGAAGTTTAATATTTCTCATGAATTGAAACTGGATAGGCCTTGGGATCTCTCACACAATATTCAGTAATAGGAGGCGCTGTTTTCTAGATTTCCATTGAAGAGGAATCCAGTGTTGTGTGCACAATGTGTCAGAGGAATAGAGTTAAAAATAGTTGTATTCTGATGTAGCAGTTAGTATATTTAAATATTCAGAATTTGTAGCTTTGGATTCTCCAAATGCAATAATGGCGAAACATACTGTCTGATACTATCAAATGAAACAGATAAGAATATTGTAGGTTTGAACCCAAGTCTGTTCCAGGGCATCGATGGAGGGGATACAGTTAGTTTTGGTGGTGCCAACAGTAGCTGTATGAGTGAACACTTTCAGCAAGGGCAAGGGTGAAATAGAAAGTAATTTATTTCAAAACCCAGTCAGTAGATCTGATCCAGAAGATTGATATTAAGGCTTCGGTATTAATATTGCACTTGTCATATGTTTACAAGGAATTTATGCTTGATGTTGATAATAGTTTTCTTTTGAATAATTGTTTGTATTATTCCAGCGTTCAGAATTCCCAGTCTTGCTTATGGAGACGATTGTACAGATAATTCTGCAGATTACTGATGCTGTCCTTTTTCTTCATTCACGGGGTTACATCCATCGAGCAATCACCTCTTATGCTGTGCAGCTTGTCTTGCCTAACATTGCCAAATTAAGCAACTTCGAATTCATGGTTGAAAGGTACACACTTACTGATTTCCAATTTTATACATGGAGGACAGTGCCTATTTCCATAGTTCACCATCAAAATTAATCCAGTAGCCCATGAAATCTTCTGACAAAAACCTGATATCCTGTGACCTACAATAAAGGATAAATAAAAGGTGAATACTGAGTTTGGGGAACAGGAGGAGAGAAGAGAAGCTGGCACAGTATGCTATAGGTATGATTGAAAAGGAATGTTTTGACAATTTAATTGAAAGCATGGAGAGGGGTGACAAGGTACAGAGGTTTAGAATTAGGTTTATTGTCACATGTACTCAAGTACAGGAGTACAGTGAAAAATGTACAAAGTTACCATTCCTGGTATAACCAGGTGTAGAGCTGGATGAACACAGCAGGCCAAGCAGCGTCAGAGGAGCAGGAAAGCTGACATTTTGGGTCTGGACCCTTTTTTTT
>NC_063357.1:6053338-6127871 GCF_021869965.1 Rhincodon typus | reverse complement strand
AAAAAAAAGGGTCCAGACCCAAAATGTCAGCTTTCCTGCTCCTCTGACGCTGCTTGGCCTGCTGTGTTCATCCAGCTCTACACCTTGTTATCTCAGATTCTCCAGCATCAGCAGTTCCTACTATTTCTGAATCAATTTTAACCCCACCACTCCTGGTGCCATCTTAGGTACAAAATAGAAAAATGAAGAAATAAGTTAGATGTTCAGTATTACAGTTCTTCTTAGTATAAATTTTGTGCATGATCCTTCTAATGATTTAAACTAGGTACACTCGTACAGTCAAAATATGGAGACCCCTATTGGTTCAGTAAGACAAAGGCAATGCTGCAATTTGAGAAATTCTGTTGATGTGGTACTGCAGTGCGTGGGCAGTCTCTGTCGGTGTTATCAGGTACTACATTGAGAAAAACATTGAGATGTGACAGTGAGACCTCTGTTGGTTTATTAAGTACACAGTTGAACACAAGTGTTAGAATTTTATATTAGTCAGACAGTGAGACCACCGTTGACAGTTTGAAGATTTGTACCTGTGAGTCTGTCAACCATCTTTGTAACTATCCGTTTGTTCATCTGAGATTTTAACGTAAGTGTGATATTGTCACTGTTCAAAATTATATCAAAAATTAGTCAGGACCTGTTCTCAGCTGCTTCTATGCCTGGTTTTGGTCAACGTGGACTTGCTCCTGTTCAAGATTTTCTGATCCCTGGTTAAATCCCCACTTTTCTGACTCATTATTGACCTGATCACAGTCATCTTATCTGATGACCTGGTAACCTTTGACAGCGCTATCCAGTCTTATCCAAATTGACCCACTTCCTGACCCCTTCTGCTTCCCTTTCTATTCTTTGAACTCCCTGTCACTCAGGTAGGGAGAATTTTAGGTGAAAAATAATGTTACCATGAAGAATAAAGTTTAAATTTTAAAATATGATTCAATGGCAGTTAAGGATGGATAGTAAGGATCGACGGAGCAGGCTCAAAGGGCCAGACGGCCTACTCCTGCTCCTAGTTCTTATGTTCTTATGTAATTTCTGTCTTGTCAGTAATACCTAGGTTCTATGAACAGATAAGAAAAATAGCTTCCCTAACCTTTAGAGTCTGAAAAAACCTTAAACCATCTTAATCAAATGCAATTTGCTTGAACATAATTACTTTTTTTAATACTTCCACAGCATTGATGGAGGCACACACACCAATCTCTCCCGATTCCCTATCCCATTACAGTTTTACAACTGGTTAGCACCAGAAATAATTCGGGGCAAGCCTGCCACTTTCAAGTCGGATGTCTACAGCATTTGTACACTTATTCAGGAACTGTTTACAGGTATAGTTCACAGTTTTTGTGTGTAAGGTGATATTTTAACAGGTTCTTGTGGAGCATAAGCACTGCGTGTTACTTGTTATATCAAATGGCCTGTTTCTGTAGTGCAGTTACTATTTAATATGCATACATCTTGGTAATGAAAATTCTACATTGCCATTTTTATGGTGTGGAAAATGACTAAAGTCAGAAATTACTTTGCATTCACTTCCATAATTCAATTTCTCTATGATTATTCATGATAATTTAAAGGTTTCTAATAAGTACAAATAAAAACACAGAAAAAAGGCATAAAAAGGCACGTCACATTGCAGCCCCTATATGCTATACTATTGAATGGAATGTTGGTGCTTGCAATTTCCCATTTGTGTTTTCCAGTGTTGAGCAAGGGCTAGAGTTTCCATGCTTATCAGATCATTTTCTATACTGTCAGCTGCAGGATCTTACCCCCTTATTTTCTTTCTGCAGTTCTCACCTGCCAATTCTCATTCTTTCAACTGGTTTATGTGGAGCCCCAAGTAATGATCTCATACTTTATTTCCATCTCCCCCAATAAAATGGTGAGATTACCTTAGACTGAACATATTCCCCCTACAGAATGTCTGTGTAATGCACCGCTGATTCTGTAATTTCCCTGGGAGCCCACTGTTGAAGCAGGGAATGATCACTGGCTTTCATCCCCATTCATTTTACTGTTAAAATGGATGTAGGTACAAAGTTAAGGCACAAATTTACTCCTGTGCTTTATGGAAACCCTCACTCTGGGGCCATTATTTGTGAGTGTTTACAGCAAAGTAAGACCAACATGCAGTAGAGGCAGTATCTTCTTACTGTTTCATTTTGGTTCAGCTCTTTGACAGGCCATCCTATATAGTTATTAAAATATGTGGCATTGTAGGCAGTTATATTTATGTCATGGACTTTATTTATTAGCTCAGTTTGTAATATGCTCTCAAGCTTCTCATTGATGAAATTGTTGTGCAGATGCAGTTCCCTGGGAAGATCTGGATGGATTTGCACTGAAGGAATTAATAACAGCAGGACGATATTTAACTGTGGATGAGCAAGTTCCCAAGCCGTACTATGACATAGTGCAAACTGGGATTCAAATAAAGCCTCAGAACCGGACTATGAACCTTCAAGATATCCGCTTTATTCTCCGGAATGACATCAAGGTGTGTAAACTGGTTGTTTTGGTGAAAAAAACAGCTCCAGGAACATTTCAGGTGGGGGATCGTTTCAGTCCTAAACATATAATTGAACACTTAATAACAATGATTATGAAATCGACTGAGTAGAAATAAGCAGAGTTCTCATGGCATTAAATAGACTCCTTATTTAGATACTCTTAAAACATTTTTATGAGGACCACTTATGCAGCTCTTAACATTGATTTGGTTATATATATGATATTGACAATCCAAAATGTTGTGCAATTCAGTTAGTTATTTTGGATAATATATCAGCCAATTCTCATTTATCACAGGATATAATTAGCAATCAGCAGAAACATACCCTAGAGAAAGTCCCGTCTGAAGTGGAGAGCTTATATGATGATATCAATAGATCTGTAGCAGCCAACTCAGACGGTGCAGGCTGCAGGAAGGAGCAAGTACAGGTCCAGGAGGTGAATGCCAGCAAAGGAGGAAAACCTGAGCATTTAAACGAAGCCCAGATCACAATAGAGAATGGTATGGAAGTTACCTTTATAAATAATTGTTCTGTTGGAATTTGTACGTGCAACCATTAATTTTTATTTTTATCTGAACTTCCTTCACCACTGTCTCCTTCAGACTAACTTTTCTGTTGTTTCACCATACAAACACACACACACGCCACACACACACACACACACACACACAAACACACGCACACGTTGCAAATTAAGGCAAATTAGGTATACTGGACCTTGCTTTAAATCAATGGAAAGATTTTTTTCAGAGTTTTTCATGAATTTGCCCCTGTTTTATTGGTAGGGCTTATTAGAGAGAAGGAGAAAGAAAATAAACAAGGAGACTACCTTTTTTTATTTTTCAGATTGTTCCTATTACAACTTGGGTCGGCGCACTAGTTTCAGTCCAAAGAAAGAAATTGAACAAGCTGATGAAGTCATAGATTTAAACACTGCACCATCACAGCAGATTATGGTTCTATATGATTGTTGGAGAACAGAGCAAAATCATCCTGAAGATACTGCAATGTCCAGAATCCAAACAATGGTTTATGACAAAGATAAGCTTAGCAAAGACCCATGGAACAAGGTTGAACAGCCCTATGACATTGAGTCAGCTGAAAGCCAATCACCCAAACATGAAACAGATGTTCTAGAACAATTACATCAACTAGACCTTGCATTAGAACAAGAAATGTATGGTACATCTGACAGTCAGCCAGCAGATGATGATTCAGAGACAAGACTGTTACGCTACGGTGGCTCACATGACGCAGGGCAGAAATCTGAGGGAGATAGCAGCGCATGCTTGGAAACAACTACAGAATACACATCAGATGAGGAAAATGAACAGAGTGATGGGATTCCAAGTGAGTCTCATAAATGGTCTGGAGTGGAAGATTTTGCCAGTGATCAAGAAAAACAAAGTCCAATCACCTCACATGCATTGAGCAGCAGAGTACTGGAGGCAGAGAGGAACTCTGCAATTAATATGTCAATTCAGCACTCAATCAGCAGTTGTGCAATCAACATTCAGACTTCAAAACATTTAGTGCAACAAGCTTTCAGTGCCCTTTATCACATTAAAAGAGGATTCAACCCTGATGTAAACAATGTACCAAAAACCGCAGAAGAAGCTGAAACACATGATTTACCGACCTTGGATATGGCTCCCCACACTAAGTTACCTGACTTTGATGAAGTTGACTATCAGAAGAAAGGTGAAAATGGGAATAAAAGGAGTAAGTTGTGCAAAGATGGCCAACTTGTGATCCCTATAGCCGTGGCTCCTCCAAGATGTTATCAGCCCCCAGTGTATGAAGTAGAAAAGAGGCTTGGAGCTGATCCTATAGGGCACATTCAACCAGCATCAAAACTTCTGAGTTGGACTCAAGGTGACCACAGAGCAGTGATGACACCTTGTGATTCTGATGTTCTAAAAACATCAGATACTTACGCAGATGGGACGCAAACAACCTGTTTACTGAAGAAGCATGTGAATGATGAAGGGTCTGATAACAGCTCTACCCTGGATAAACATATTGCCTCCTTATCAGGGCACAAGAGAATGTTGGCAACGAAGAGTAAGAAGAAAATGAATATATTAGCTCATGCTCACCATCAGGACACTTACCCTGTAAGTTTCTAAAACCTCTGAAATGTAATATTATAATCATTGCAAATTATGAAATTTGCTACTTTATATGTACCAAATTTTACTGTAAACTATTTGTTGTTGTATCTTATACATCACACTATTATTTTGCTTCCCATCATAGGTAGAGTGGGCAGTGAAACTTTAACAGCAAAAGTATAATGCAGGGTAATGGCTTTATGAAGCAAATTGTGATTAATTAAAATAATAGTTAATTTATAAATAAATTTTCTTTCTTGCTGCAGTCTCGTAAAGGTCGAATATCTATGAGAATCCCAGCAGAAGGTAACCAGCAAGAATATAGAAAGCAATGCATGTATCTATCAGGCAATAGAAGAATCCACATTACCCAAAGGTGAATTTCCTATGTAGTTTCACCATTCTGATTCTGTTTAATTGCAGTATAGTTATGAGTGAGCTCTGTGGTGTTTTTGTTGTATCTACTGTGCTGAAAATTGTGTATTGCGTAGAGCCTTTGCTGAGGCCATCAGGATGGATGTGAATTTGAGAGGGTTGACTGTTCCAAGCGGCGGAGACCTACAGGTCAAAGCCTCCCTGTACATGGGTGATGTGGCTGTTTTCTGCTCAGATCCGCTATCAGTGCACAGACTCATGAGCATCTACGTGCCTAGGGTGCCAAAGTCAATCGAGGCAAGAGCAAGACCGTATTCTTTAGGAAGTGGGCCGACCAATCCTTTATCCCTCTCACCGTCACTACAGATTACCTGAAGGTCCAAGTCTGAAGGAACAACAGGAATAAAGCATTGGACAAAGTGGGGAAGAACATACCAAATGCTGTCCTCATCCTGATGGCCACTTTTGTGTGTGGCTACATCAAGCTGTATGCAGACTCTCAGTACACAAACACCAATTACTTACTGAGGTTCAATCTGTCCTTGGTGTTGCGAAGGATAGGCCTTGCCCTGTTGCCGCAGAATGCTGCAAGTAGTTGGACCGTCCCATATCACCTGTCCGTCCAGGCGAAATATGTGAAGAAAGGCACCTTTGACCCCAAGGCCATCAGACAGTGGTCAACACATAGCATCCTCGAAATCCTTCAGGAAAAAGAGAGTGTTGATCTTGTTGGGTGGTTCCCTGAGCAGACTGAGCAAATGCCTCATCGCCAGAACTTTCCAACAAGCACCAAGACATTGCTTAGCTGGTGGTGAGAAGGGCTCTGCCTGTGAGATTCTTTATGCATTCCCGGGCTCTCTGCACCACCGCAATCTACCCTCGAAGCAGCTGCAGAGAAGTTGAGGCTGTCACACACCTCCTTCTGTGCCTGTGCAAAGGAAGTCTGGAGAGAAATGCAGTGGTTTCTGTCGAGTTTCATTTCAAGCAGCTCTGCAATGCTGGACTCTGTGCTCCACGGTTTGTTCCCCGGGATGCACACCAAGACAAACATCAACTGCACTTGGAGGACCTTCAACTCGGTGAAAGATGCGCTTTGGTCTGCCCAAAACTTGCTGTCTTCCAGTTGAAAGAGTTGACTCCAACTGAGTGTTGCAGATTGGCACATTCCAAGGCCCAGGACTATGTGCTAAAGGATGCACTAAAGATTGGGGCAGCTGCCACCAAGATGCCATGGAGAAGGACCACTGTGTAAGATTTTTTCTGCCAAAGTATAATGGGGGTCCATTCAGTTATTGGACCCTCCTGATCCCTCAGATAAATGCCGATAGTTTAATTGTATAATTTTATAGGGGAGGCGATTGCCACTACTATTCTTGCTGGACTGTTAATCCAGATAACGTTCTGGAGATCCGCGTTCGAATCCCACCACAGCAGATGGTGGAATTTGAATTCAATAAATATCTGGAATTAAAAGTCTAATGATGACCTTGAATCCATTGTCGATTGTTGGAAAATCCCATTTGGTTCGCTAATGTCCTTTCAGGAAGGAAACTGCCATCCTTACCTGGTCTGGCCTACATGTGACTTCAGACCCACAGCAATGCGGTTGATTCCTAACTGCCCTTCGGGCAATTAGGGGTGGGCAGTAAATGCTGCCTAGCCAGTGACGCCCTCATCCCGTGAATAAATCAAAAAAATTGTAAATGTAGAGAAAGCCGAACCCCAGTGTTTGTGTTCTTTAAAAGTCAGTATAGATCTGTCCGGCTTCATTAACTGTTTATATACATAAACATTTCCTTCTATGAATAAAGTATATTTTTACGACCTAAAAAAAAGTACTGTGCTGAAGTTATATTTACCCAGCATTGCAAAGAATGGGTCTGATCACATTGTCCTAGAGGGTTCCAAGTTGTTGGATTGTACTGTACCACCTGCCCCTCGTAGAGAAGTTTGTACAGGGAGAAACACCTTTGACCACAAGTCCATCAGGCAGTGGACAGCATGTAATGTTTTTAAGGCCCTGCAGGGAAAGGAGAAACTCTACCTGATTGGATTGTTCCTTGAACTAACTGTCAAAATAATTTGGTAGAACACATAATCATCAGAACTTTGCAACAAGCACCAAGGCATAGCTTGGCTGGGCACTACCCATCAGATCTTTCATGCATATCAGACTCACTATGCCATGACACGCTGCCCTCGTAACAGCCTGACTGGTGAGAATACCATCACATATCTCCTTCTGGAATGTTTCTTTGCAAAGAAGGTCTAGCAATTGGCTTTTGTTGAGGTTCATCAAGAATAGATCTGTGATGCATGACTCACTGCTCTGCAGGCTATTCCCATTAACCCACACTGAGACAAATATTAACTGACAAATATAAATTGAAGTTTTCCCAGCCACTATCAGTTCTGAGGATGGGTCACCAGACCTGAAACGTTAACTCTGTTTTTTCCTTCACAGATGCTGCCAGACCTGCTGAGCTTTTCCAGCAACTTTGTTTTCGGTCAAACATTGACTGTTCCTGGAAGACCATAAATTCAGTGAAAGTCTTTGGTCTGCCTGAAATGTTTTGATCTTCCAGTGCAAAAAGTTGTCCTTGATCAAGTATTACAGACCAGCACATTCCAAGGCCCAGCACCACATGCTGAGGGATGCACCAAAGCTTGGGGCAGTCACTGCCATGGTGTTAGTGGAAAATGCCACCATCGAAGGCCATTCTGCTATGATATCCCAATGGTCTGTTAAATTGTAGAACCTCTTGTAACTTGTATGGAATAGAAATAGTTGCTTCTCATATTTAATAAACGTTCCAATTTGGCATTTCGATGGAAGCACCTAATAGTGCAATGTTCAAATGAAAAATGTGATATCTTTATTGCATTTTCTGTAGTGTTTGACTTGAACTGCTTTGTAATATAGGTAATTAATGAATAAAATATATTACTGCAAAGAAATGTACCTAATACAGTAACGTAACAAATGATTACATTGCACTCCGTTATCTGGTGATTATTCCCATTTGACTCATTCTTTTCCCACCAACAGCGGTGACAGAATAAATTAATGGGCTGGTCTTAGCCCAGGTTGGCAATCAGAATTTCAATTTTGGCTCTCTTTTCAGCTAATAATATTATATCTAAGTCAGAGGTTTTTGAGTTCACTCCCTACTCCAGACAATTAAATATGTAACCCAGCTGATAGTGAGGAAGGACTGCACTGGTGAAAGTGCCATCTTTCAGAAGAGACATTAATAAGAGCCCTTTCTGCCCTCTCAGGTGGATGTAAAAGATCCCATAGCTGTAGAAAATGAGCCAACATTTATCCCTCACCCAGCATCACTAAAAACATTGTGACAATTATATTGCTGTTTGTGGGAGCTTAGTGTGTTTAAATTGGCTGTTTAGATTCGAATGTTATGATAGTGACTATACTTCAAAAAGCACTTAATTGGCTGTAAAGTGCCTTGGCATGTCCTGAAGTTGTGAAAGGAGTTATGTAGATTCAAGTTTTTCTTTGAGCCCGACACTTAATTGCATACATTTCCCATAAATGCGGGTTTTTAATCCAAACTGACATGGTGAAAGGCTGAAATACTTGTTTTCTGATGTGACATTCTACTGAAACATGATGTTTAAAGCTGACATCAGCCCTCGCTCACTGATGCCTTGGTTTGGAGAATTGAAAAAATAAAAACTTGCATTTCTTTAGCACCTTTCATGACCACTGGATGCTTCAAAGTGCTTTACAGCCAATAAAGTACTGAGTTCAACCTGCTCAGTTTTGGGAATGCCAGATTTCTAGTGATTTAGAACGAAAGCATTAGGAGCAGGAGTAGACTTGCTTTGCCATTCAATGTATCATAGCTGTTTTGATTGCAGCCTAAACTCTACTTAACTGTCTGTTCTCATATGTTTTGATTCCTTTGTCAATCAAAAATCTGTCCAAACGTACCTTGAATATGTTCAGTAATCCAACCTGCACTGCTCTACGGAGAAGAGAATTCCACAGACTGATAACCCTCTGAGAGAAAAAAAAAATTCTCCTTATCTCTGTCTTAATTGGGAGATCCCTCATTGTTAAACTGTGTTCCCGACAGTTTGAATCTCTGCTACAAGGGGAAACATCTTATGCACCCCGTCAGGTGCCTCAAGACCTTAAATGTTACAATAAGATCACTTCTCATTCTTCTAAACTCTGTTGGATATAGGGCCTAAGGCCATAAAATCTGCTGAACATTTCCTAATAAACTACAAACAAAAACAGAAGTTGCTGGCAAAGCTCACCAGGTCTAGCAGCATCTGTGAAGAAAAATCAGAGTTAACATTTTGGGTTCTGGTTCGGTGACCCTTCCTCACCGGACCTGAAACATTAACCTTGATTTTCTTCACAGATGCTGCCAGACCTGCTGTGCTTTTCCAGCAACTTATGTTTTGGTTCCTGATTGACAGCATCCACAGTTCTTTCGGTTTTTATCCTAATAAACTAACCTCTTCCTCCCAGGAATCAGTTAAGTAAATCTTCTCTGAACAGTTTCTAATGCAGTTATATCATTTCTTAAGTAAAGAGACCAAAAATGCACTCACTACTTCATTGCCGGTCTGCCTAAGGCCTTGTACAAACATAGCAACACTTTCCTACCTTTACATTCAATCTCCCTTTGCAATAAACACCAATAACCCATTTGCCTTCCTAATCACTTTCTGTCCCTGCATTCTAAGTTTTTGTGATATATGTAGCAGAACATAAAGATACCTTAGTACTTGGGTACTGCAATATTTGTCCATTGAAAAAGTATACTGCCCTTCTATTGCCAAAGTAGACAAATTTGCACGTCCCCAAATTATACTTTATCTGCCAAATCTTTGCCTGCTCAGTAAACCTATTTAAATCAATTCATATACACTTTGCTCTCTTGACAGCTTACTTTTCTGCCTTTCTTTGTGATATTAGCAAATTTGGCAAACATAATTTCATCCCTTTATTCAAGTCATTAATATAGATTATGAATAGTTGAGGCTCCTGCTCTGATCTCTGTGGCATTCCAGTAGTTCCAGCTTGCCAATCTGAAAATGACCTATGCATTCTCAGTTCTTTGTTTTCTCTTAGTTAATCTAATTTCAATCCATGCTATTGCCTACACTCTCACGTTATTATGTTAGCTCTTATGTTATGAAGTAACCTTTTATATGACACTCTATTGAATGCCTTTTAGAAATCCAAATACACTCCATCTGCAGGTTCTCTATAATCCACCTTGCCTCAAACAACACTGTAAAATTAGTCAAGTACTATTTTGATTTCACAAAATCATGTTGGCTCTGCGCAATCACATTTTGATTTTCTAATTACTCATAATAATATGTTCTAGCAATTTCCTGTTTCAGGCACCCTCCTTTTTTTGAATAGAGAAATTGCATTTGTGATTTTTCCAATTCACTGGGATCTTTCCAGAATGCAGGAGGATTTTGGAAGACTTTCTCTAGATCACATCTGCTACCTCAGCCACTTCTTGTACGACCCTAGGATGAAGTCCATCAGGTCAAAGGGATTTGTTAGGTTTTAGTTGTAATAGTTTTCCCACTACTTTTCACTGATAATTGTGGTTGAGGTTCCTCTCTCCCTTTTACTACTTGAATTTCAAGTATTCTTGGGATGTTTTAATGTACCTTCTACACTGAAGTCAGACACAAAATACTTGATGTACGTTTCTACCATTTTCCTTATTGCCCATTATTAATTTGGAGCATTACAAATGACTACAGTGACCTCTGCAGCTGCGTCTCTAATGCACTCTCCTGTTGACCTGAATTATGCCCCAGAGCTATGCAGATTTTATTTTTGATAATCGTTTGGAAGTATTCATGAAAAATCTCTCTTATTGACCTATTCAATATTTCTCCCACACCAACAGCATTGTATGTCAGCTTTAGTTGTCACTGTTATTTATGAGTTTTTAAAGGCACCAAATGGCTGATACGTTGCCCACAGAATGACTGACTACAGTAGTGCCCCATGTACAAAGTGTTTCTGAATGTTGTGAGACATGATAGCATGTAACCTATATGGTGTCTAACTTTTAGTGCTTTAAGAGTCAACTTACATTTGTGTTAGAACTTTCCATCGTTGCAGGATATCCCAAACCACTTCACAGCCAATTAAGTACTTTTGAGGTACATTAATGTAAGGAAACATGACAACCAGTTTCTGCCCAGCCCCAAACTCCCACAAATAATAATAGGGCCAATGGATCTTTACATCCACCTGGGACAGTGGACAGAGCCAATGTTAACATCGGATTTGATGGATGACAGCCCCTTCTCCAAGTAATGCAGCACTGTTTTGGTACTGGATTAAAGTTTTAATCCAAATTAAATAATAAAATCACTGCAGTGGAATTTAATACTACAGGCCTTCTTACTCAGAGGTGAGAGTGCTATCACCAAGTCAAGACTGACAAATGAACAGCACATAGCTTGGTAAAGTAATCAGTATTGGATGTATGTTTGATTTCCTAAGGTACAAAAGATAGATATTTTGAACCATATGTCTGTCTTTTCTTCCATTCCCATTTCCCAGGGTTGGCCATGAACTTCCATTGGTTTACTCCACACTTACAGGCAAAGTACTATTGTGGTTTGCCATTGCTTCTTGCAGCATGGCAGGCAAGGAGATGCCCCTGCTCAGGCATATTAGAAGGGTTCACAGGCTGACAATGAATCTATTTGATCATTTTACAAACACACCTTCCCTGGTCAACAAGTCCTAGCATGGGGCTCGAATCTTGAATTTCTCATCCAGCAGTAAGCACTGGACTACAAGTCCTCCTAAACTATATGTAACTATCATTGTAATACATTATTAACCACAAGTATGTTTTCATTTAATTTGTGCAGCTGTAACATTGTGCCAGAAGGAGTGAAACTGAGTCACAAGAAAAGCCACGAGATTTCTCCTTTAACCAGCAGGAGAAAAACACAGCATCAAAACTATATAAAAAAACCAAAGTTAAAATTGGACGAAACGCCTGGGACTAACAATTGGACAAGTAAGGAAACAGATCCAGATCTCTGATAATCCTGTCATAAGAAATCAGGTGGATATAAAAGATCTCATGGTACTGTTTCCAGCAAAAACACGGGAGATATATCCAATGTCCTGGCTAATCCACATCATTAGAAAAAGATTATCATGTTTCCATTTATGGGAGCTTGTTATTTGTAACTTGGCTGCCAGGTTCTTTATGTTACGATGTTGACTACATTTCAGAAGAACTTCATTGGCTGTCAGATGCTCCTGAGTGTCCTGAGAGTGAAAGCCATTATGTAAATGCAATTCTTCCTTTTTTTTCTTACTCAATATGGGGAGAACTCAAAAATAGGTTTTCTTTTAATCAAGATGGGAAAATTGACTGAAAAGCAAAATACTGAGAATGCTGGAAATCTGAATTTTAAAAAAAGTTCATCAACTTAAAACTTTCCTTCTGTTTCTCTCTCCACAGATGCTGCCTCACCTGCTGGGTACCAGCATCTTCTGTACATTCCAGATTTCATGCATCTGTAGTATTTTCGTTTTGGGAAACTTGATTATTCTCACACACGGTGCTACAACATGGTAGGGGAAGAATGGTAGGTCCGTTTCATAATTCAGTGTTTAAAATTCATGGCCTACTTTTATTTTCATAGATGAAGTCACAGAAGTGATTGAAAAGATGGCCTTTGGATGCCTGCCAGCGGCACCAGGGGAACCAAAGGAGAATGGTAGCCCACACATAAATGAAGAGGAATTGTTCCGCCGCTTTGCAAAACTGCCGTGGCAATACAAGGAACATGGACGACATCACAACAACAGCAAAGAGAGAAAGGGACTAGATCTAGGTCACCAACAAATACAGTACAGCTCACACAAGAACTATCCCAAAGACACGCTGGTTGAGAGTGACAGCAGTGCAGGTGTGGAAGAAATTTTTCAGAGTTTTGCGGGTGAAGTGTTTAAATATGAATTTTCATTAGTGCCTTTTAAAGAAATAAAGAGTTTTATTTTGTCCTTGGTGCAAACTGCACATTGAGAGAGACTGAGACAACAAGGTGCAGGGCTGGATGAACACAGCAGGCCAAGCAGCATCATAGGAGCAGAGAGGCTGACGTTTCGGGCCTAGACCCTTCATCAGAAAAGGGGGAGGGGAAGGGGGTTTTTGGCTGACGTTTCGGGCCTAGATTGTCAGTTTTGTTTACGAATTGTAAAGTAACGTAGTGGATGAAATTTGATGAGATGGAAAGTGGGATGGTTAAGCTTGTGATATTTTTCCCCTAAATTCTCAAATGTTTTTATTATGTTTAGTCACTCATTTGTGGTATGCAGATCAGTATATATTCCAGCATTTATAAATTTTGCATTTATTCAGTGAACAACTGGAGATAATTTATAACAACAGTTTTGATATGATTGGCCACAATGGTTTCATTTTGAATATGAATAAGCAGAAAGCTGAAATCGAGAGGAAAAATTTAAATAATATGATTGACAAAAGACCAGAAAATAATCAGAAAGAAGAAAAAATTTACATCTTTTCACTTGAGATAATGTACTTTCATGTCTTAGGACAGAATGAATGTTTTGATAGCCAGTTATCAGGATGCAGTGAGGAAGAAATGGAGGCAACAAATGTGAACAAAACATTCATCACAAGACGAATGTGGAAGAAAGCTCAAAAGGTATGTTATATATCTGGATATTATTTTACAGCAATTTCTGTAAATGGGAATTATCCATTTTGATTGAAAGGTTTCTGTGCAGTCTATGCCAACAGTAGCCCAGTATAGGGGTATCTACATTATAAGATGTTGGAAGTACCCAGCAGGTCGGAAAGCATAGAGGAGAGAGAAATAGAGGGGTGTGTCCTCGATGATGACCTATTGTCAGAGGGAAAGACTACCATTTAAGGTCTTTCTGCCAAAGTATAATGAAGGTGTCAGAAACAAAAACAGAAAATGCTGGAAAAAATCAGCAGGTGTGGCAGCATCTGTTGAGAAAAATCAGAGTTAATATTTCAGGTCCAGTGATCCTTCTTCAGAACAGTTCTGAAAGGGGTCACTGGACCTGAAACGTTAACTCTGATTTCTCTCCACAGATGTCACTAGACCTGCTGACTTTTTCCAGCATTTTCTGTTTTTGTTTCTGATTTGCAGCATCTGCAGTTCATTTGGTTTTTTATAACAAGGGTGTGCTCATTGCCCAAATGCATGTGAATACTGTCCTGCATGAATAAGAAATGCCTTTGGTTGTTGCAGTTCCAGGGAATGTCAAATTCCAATGTTTGATTTTCTTGATATGCAAAGACTGTGCAGAAGTGCTTTAGTACCTATGAATGTAAATAAAGTGTTTTTATGAATAAAGTATATTTTTGCAACTGTCAGAAATAAAGTCAGATGCGTACCAATTAGTCATTTTTTATCCAAAGATGATGCATTCAGCATTGACCAATGTCTGTGCATGTTAAAACCATTAAAATATTTATTTCCATTATGGAGTACAATCTTCAAAGAAAAACCATGGATGGTATGATACAGTCCAACAGACAGATCAAGTAATGACACATAAACGAAGTACTGTTGATGCTGGAATTTAGGAGTTGTGATGACGTATCATCAACCTAAAGCTATTCTATTTTTCTCTCTGTATAAACTGTTGATTATTTCTAGCATTTTCTGTTACCTAGCAATGTGTTAGTTATCTACTAGAGATACATTTTTGGGAAATAAAACACTATCGTCATCTCCTGTCTAATGGACATTTCCTAGAGCAGTAGTATTGCGTATCAATATATATATTAACTACCCTAACTAATCTGAACGATACTGATTATTACACTTTGCATGAGTAAATCAAATTCACAATTTTATTCCATGCATTCATTTTGGCTGAAACTATAATCACAGCCAGAATGAATGTTATAATCATTATTATATATTTCTCCAATACATGTATTGATAATGTCTGCAGCTTTTGTGTTAACCCTACCCAGAATCTGTTGAACAGCTCTAGCATTTGTAGCCTTAAAGATACAGATATTTCCAGTAATTTATACCTGAAGAACATGTACAAACGTTCTTGCTATCATAAAATAAGTCATTCTGTCAATAGCAATGAACAGAATCAAAGGAGATTTGCTTTATACCTATACATAAAATATAGATATGTGTTGAATGGATCGCAACGTCCCATTTCAAAGTACATTTGAAAGCCTCAGTGCCAGGCTGCATGACAGAATTCATTTCAAAAGTGTTAGTATTTGGATGGCTATTGTTAGTGCTTTAGTTTCTTGAAGAAGTATCAGAAAGGGTTGATGGAGGCAAGGCTGCTGATGTGGTGTACGTGGACTTCGTAAAGACATTCGATACAGTGCCACGTAGCAGATTTGTGAGAAAAATACAGCTCCCGGAATAAAGGGTTCAGTAGCTATGTAGTACAAAATTGGATGAGGGATAGAAACAGAGCAGTGGTTGATGGATATTTTTCAGGCTGAAGGAAGGTTCGTAGTGGAATACCCCAGCAGTTGGTATAGGGGCCTTTTTCCTGACTTAGGCTAGGAGAAAATTTGGTAATTTGTCAGGTGGTTGGATAGAGTAGATGGGAAGAAACTGTTCATAAAAAGATCAAAAGAGGGCACAGGTATAAGCCAATTGTCAAAAGAAGTAAATGTGATATAAAAGAGAACTTTTTCACACATCGACTGATTAGGATCTGGAACACACTGTTGAATTATGGTGAAGGCAAGCTCAATTCAGGCATTCAAGAAGACATTAGATAATTATTTGAACAGAAACAACATTCACGGTTATGGGGAAAAAAGGTAGGGGAATGGCACTGAGTCATTATGCTCATTCAGAGAGCCAATGCAGACATGATGAGTCAAAAAGCCTCTTTCTGCACTGAAACAATTCTGTGATTCAGTTGCCTGTGCAGTTTTTGTTCTCATGACCTTATCTATCTGCATAGCAGCTTCCCAGTCTATGGTAAGTGCCTTGGCATCTGCAACCCACACCATCAAAGGCCCTTCTGATTTCCCATTGGTGTGTGTGACCTGTTTCTTGGATGATTTGAATCCTTTAAGATTGGCCTGCATGTAGTATCTTATAGTTACCAATATTGGCATGTCCATGGTGAGTTCCCCATTGCTTCATGCATATGCACCAATGCAGGTTAAAGGGGACTTTGCATACCACCCTACTGGCTATAGATTTGGTCTGTTTATGCTTCCTCAAAAGAAGCTGCATTCATTCTTATCTAGTCTTTATTATTGGTAGGTGGGCTGTAATGATCTATCATTTTTGACAGCAGTTGCGCCCTGATTACCTTTCTTCCACCAGCGGCTACATTTCGTCATCTGTCACCTCTCCCAACTTTCACCTTCCCAATGGCAGCAACCTCTGACCAAGACACTAGCTCTCATTGACCTGTCCTAGCCCACAGGCACTGGCTGCACTCTGGTACACTTCCAAAGTGTCAGCAGCAAATTCAGCTCAAGGGACATCTCAGCCCAACCAAAACCTGACTTTGAATGAGTAACCAAGTGTGCATTTTGAGCAAGAATCTTTGGATAGCAATTAAGAGCAGCAACCATAGCTCATTCTTGCCTCTCAGTGATCTTGAGGCCACTTGCAGCGAAATTACTCCCATCATAGCTGAGATTGAATCTTTGACATTCTTGGTCTGCGTGCCTCAGCTACAGCCTGGATAAAGTTCCTGAACAAATAGGGGAGCCTGTGATTTTTCTGCAAAGTGTTACGTGAAAGTCCTTAAAGAAGAAAGCCTGAGCTGGTTGGAGGGAATGATCACTTCTTTGTCATTAGCTGTATATGTGGCTTAAGAGATGGCATGTATTCATTTTGTTCAATGTATTGTTTTCAGGAAAATGTGTACCACTCTTCAGTGTCAGATTCATCCCTCAGTGTGTCTGATGAGTTTTTCACTCCCAGTCCTGAAATGGTCTCCCTTTGTTCTGAAACTTCAACTAATGTGGACCTCAACTCAAATCAACTTACCAAAGAGGTAAAATGGAACTAACTCACCAGGTATTATCAATTCTACAATGCTCATTGCTCCTGTGAGCTGCCTTTCTTTTTCCTTTTAACGTTCTCATGGATTATTTTACTCACATTATTTTCTGCTGTATCCTCGCTGCAGTGAAATCTAGACTGAGGAATTTCTGTTATGTGTGGAGAGTTTAGAGAAGTTGGGATAAAAATAAACTACTGCACATCCTAAAAAACTGAGATATAAATAAAAATGCTGTGTACACTGCGGAGAGAGAAACAGATCAATAACCTTTTATTAGAACTGGGAAACATTGGGTTTTAAGCCAGGGTTGAAACTTACTTAAAAACTGTTAACTCTCCAACTTCTTCCAATTCTGGTAAAAGGCTACAGTCATGAAGTGTTAAC
Source organism: Rhincodon typus (assembly GCF_021869965.1). NCBI lineage: Eukaryota > Metazoa > Chordata > Chondrichthyes > Orectolobiformes > Rhincodontidae > Rhincodon > Rhincodon typus. Next base: position 6,110,424 of record NC_063357.1, on the reverse strand, counting down.
TCAGTTTGTCTCTTCATTGATATCATCAGATCTGCTATGTGTTTCCAGCATTTTCTGCCTTTATGCCAGAGCATCTGGGCTTGTTCTTTTTAAAACAGAACAAGGAGGAGGCCAAGGGAAAATTTAATTAATGCTTTCAAAATTCATTGAGGGTTTGTTAGCACGTGCAAAGCTGATTCCACTGGCAGGAGTGTTGATAACCAGAGGACACCAAATTAAGATAATTGGTAAATGAACTTAACGATAAATGAATATTTCCTTTACATAGTGAGTTATTATGATTTATCTGAAAGAGTGATGGTAACAAACTCAGTTGGAACTTTCAAAAAGGGAATTGGATAAATGTTTGAAATAGGAAGATTTGCTGGGTGAAAGGGAAAGGAAGGATTAGACTCATCAGGCCTTCTACTGTAACCTCTCTTTCCCAGAAACTGTAGATTTCCAATGCCTTCCCTTGCTCTTTCAATCTGCCAGTGCTTGAATTACAAAATGTGGCTTCACCTGATCACTCCTTGATTGATATAATTTCTGTGATCAATTCAACCTTTGGTGCTGTCTTGCACTGTGTCTTTGACCTTTTATTGGATTTCCTAGTTAACTATAAACCTCATATATAGAGATAAGCAAAACCTCAAACTTCACTTCTGTGAAAAATGGATTTAGAATGACTTAGGTTTAAAAATTTATGTAATAGCCTGATAAACATTTACACCAACATATGAGAGGAAATACGGCAACCTTTTACTCCAGGACATTGTCCCAATGTGAAAGCAGGTGTTACGTGTTCTACTGAGCAAACAAAATCTCTACTAAGAGAAAATTTAATTTTCTTTTATAGTCCACTAGTTTTGAAGAGGAGTTAGAAATTACCACAGCAAGTTATCAGAAAAACGCAGGCTCTTTCAGAAGCTCAAGCAGTTTTGATACTGATGGTGTTGGTAAGTACGTCAACAGTTTTTCAAGGGAGTTGTAATAGGTCATAAGTATTGCGATCATCATTTGTAGATGTTTTATCAGTTTTGGAAATAGGCAGCTTTCTCAGTTTTAGTACATGGTTATGAATAAAAAATACAGCGTAAGCACATGTGTGCTCCCACTGGCAAACAGCTCAATTCTTGGATTACTATAACATAATGAGAAATCACAAATTAGTAGTTGTACACCTCCATAGTAAACCCTCCGATCACACAAGTAGTGCACAGTGTGCCTAGTAATCTTGCTTAATGAGGTTAGTATCATTGGTGCAATTTTAATCACTTTCAGTTAGATGCTTTGAATTGGCCTGTTGGTTTAAGATTCACTAGGGTGGGGAAATGCTGCTAACTCTACATGTGCTCCTTCAAGCATCAACAACCCTTTACTACCTCATGCAGTTGACAGCCTCAGCATGAAGTGTATGTCAGTGATTTGTTGAGATAGGGATGGTTGGTACCACAGCTAAATTTGATTCTCTTCCTAAATAATATTGGCATGCATGCAGTGCCAAGCAATCAGGTGCAGGAACATTTACTAATGTGCCCCTCCCTAGCCGAAGAGGACTGCTGCATGTTGTAGCACCCAGTGTGTTTCCAAGCTGAGACTAGAAATCAACCCTGGGATCTTCCTGATTCAAATGGCCAAGTCACTAGGAAGGAAAAAATACGCTTTTAAAACATCCAGTTACACTGTTACTGCCACTTTACAAATAAACTGCAATTTAATATCAATAAAACTATGATAGCGAAAGTTCAACAGATCATGTCACAAATTACTTCTGAGTCAGAAATGACTTGTTAATTAGTTAATTAGTAAAGGCAGGGCAATTTAAGTTTCCAATATGTCAAAAGGAACCTTCTGGGAATCAGTGAGAAGAGATAAAGCAAGAAACCAAAAGTGAAACATGTTTTCTCCTTGATTACAAAAATAATTTCTTTTGTCTGTCTTGACAGTAGAAGAAAAAAGGAGCAAGGTTGAAGACCAGGGCAGCTGTACACCTTCATCTGGGTAAATAGATACATGAATAAATATTAACTCTTGTTTTATACAATGGATTGACTCAAGGTTTTCTGGAGGCTAAATTTGTGACTAGCCCACTGGTATCTTGTACAAATTATCCACCACTTCCTATGCATCCAGCAGCCACTAGATTCAAATTCCTCAGGGGCGTTTCTTCCTTTTATTTTTATCTGGCTGCCATCTGTTTTCTGGTCTCACGCAATGTGTAGAAATACATTTCCCTTTTTTCCTATGGAAAGGAAATGATCTTGACAAAGTTGGTGCTCAGTCTTCTTGCCCAGCAAGATAATTTTGTCTAAACTGGCAGCATTTCTTACCTACCCATTCTGTAAAGCATGGCAGCTTATTATTTTTTTCTGACTGTTTCTCATTTGGCACTTTATACAAAACTATTTGAGCTGCTTCAAATGTCTAAACCCATTAAAACATTCTTTGGCTTTTTTTTCTACCACACACCCTCATTTGTTGCTGTATCTAAAATAACAAATACCTGATGTGCTGCTCTGACATTGGGCAGTAAAAGGGGAGCTTCTGCAAAACTGTACGTAATACTACTATTAAAGATCAAGAAACTGATAATTAGACTGTGAATGTCTGATATATGTGGCAATATACAATATAGCTTTTATTAGTTTCATCCAAAGTGTAAAATTGACTCTGGACCGCATAAAGTTTCATGGCAACAAGTCAAAAATGGGCAAGGAACCTTCCTGCTGATTATCACCTAACACCTCCCTTCAGCTGATGATTTGGTTTACCTCCATGTTGAACTTTTGGATGAAGCACTGGGAGTGGCAAGGGCACACAATGAACTCTTGTGTGGGGGACTGAATGTCCATCACCAAGAGTGACTCGATATCACCACTGACCAAGCTGGCCAAGTCACAAAGAGTATAGCTGCTAGATTGGGCCTGGCCAGGCAGCAATGGAGTCACCAAGACAGAAAAATTTACTTGATCTTGACCTCACCAAATTACCTATAGCAAATACATATGTCCATGCTAGTATTGGTAGGAGTGATCACCACATAGTCCTTGTGGAGGCAAAATCCCATCTTCACATTGAGGAACCTTTCCATGGGACTGTATGCAACCACCACTGTGATGTATGAGGTAGACTTTGTACAGATCTAACAACTCAAGACTGGGTGCCTATGAGGTTCTGTGTATCCAGCAGAATTGTATTCAACCCCACGATCTTTAATCTTATAGTTCAGTATATCCTCCACTCTACCATTACGATCAATCCAAACAATAAATCATGTTTCAATGAAGAGTGCAGGAGGGCATGCCAAAAGCTGCACCAAAAACTGCATTTTATGTCTAAAAATGAGATGTCAACCTGCTGAGGCTACAAAACAGAATTATTTGCATGTGATAGACAGGATTCATAGATCCCACAACCAACAGATCAGGTCTAACCTGTACAGTCTTGCCATATCCAGTTGCAAATGATGGTGGGCAATTAAACAACTCACTGGTGGAGGAGGCTCCCCAACTATCCTCATCCTGCATAATGGGGAAGCTGAGCACATAAGTGCAAAAGTCAAACAAAAGCATTTGCAAACATCTTCAGAGCTGCTGAGTTGATGATCCATATGAGCCTTTTCTTGAGGTTCCTAGCATCATGGATACCAGTCTTCAGCCAATTCGATTCACTCACATTATATCAAGAGACTATATAGCTTATGCAATAAAAGAGCCAGTAGCAGTGTGAATCCAATTTCGCTGAGGGATAGGAAACAGAGAATAGTGTTTAATGGGTATATTTTGGGCTGGAAGAAGGTTTGCAGTGACATTTCACAATTAGGGTCACAGTCTAAAGGAATTTAGGACTGAGATGAGGAGAGTTGCTGAACCCACGGAGTGGTCAGACTGTAGAATATTCTGCCGCAGAAAGGGTTGAGGCCAAAACATTGAATGTTTTCAAGAAGGAGCTAGATATAGTTCTTGGGGCTAAAAGGATCAAGGGGTACTAGAGAAAGATGGAACAGGGTACTGATTTGGATAATCAGCCATGGTCATATTGAATGTGGCCCTGTAGTGATTGTAATGAGGTCAGCCAGCTGGACCTCATAGAATATGAGCTCCCTGATTGGGGCTTTTAATCTGGTCCAATCAGGGAGCCCTGACTGACTGATAAAAAGGAAAGTGTCAGAGATCCTGCCACTCTGACAGCTGGCCCTGAAAGAGGCAATACTAGAATCAAGGACTGTTCATGTGTAAATAAAGGGTGACTTGGTCATAGAACATAGAACATTACAGCGCAATACAGGCCCTTCGGCCCTCAATGTTGCGCCGACCTGTGAAACCAATCTGAAGCCCATCTAACCTACACTATTCCATTATCATCCATATGTTTATCCAATGACCATTTAAATGCCCTTAAAGTTGGCGAGTCTACTACTTTTGCAGGCAGGGCATTCCATGCCCTTACTACTCTCTGAGTAAAGAACCTACCTCTGACATCTGTCCAATATCTATCACCCCTCAATTTAAAGCTATGTCCCCTCGTGCTAGCCATCACCATCCGAGGATAAAGGCTCCCACTGTCCACCCTATCTAATCCTCTGATCATCTTGTATGTCTCTATTAAGTCACCTCTTAACCTTCTTCTCTCTAACGAAAACAGCCTCAAGTCCCTCAGCCTTTCCTCATAAGACCTTCCCTCCATACCAGGCAACATCCGGTAAATTTCCTCTGCACCCTTTCCAATGCTTCCACATCCTTCCTATAATGCGGTGACCAGAAGTGTACGCAATACTCCAAGTGCAGCCACACCAGAGTTTTGTACAGCTGCAACATGACCTCATGGCTCCGAAACTCAATCCCTCTACCAATAAAACCTAACATACTGTACGCCTTCTTAACAACGCTATCAACCTGGGTGGCAACTTTCAGTGATCTGTGCACATGGACACCAAGATCTCTCTGCTCATCCACACTACCAAGAATCTTACCATTAGCCCAGTACTCTGTATTCCTGTTACTCCTTCCAAAGTGAATCACCTCACACTTTTCCACATTAAACTCCATTTGCCACCTCTCAGCCCAGCTCTGCAGCTTATCTATGTCCCTCTGTAACCTGCAACATCCTTCCCCACTATCCACAACTCCACCGACTTTGGTGTCATCCGCAAATTTACTAACCCATCCTTCTATGCCCTCATCCAGGTCATTTATAAAAATGACAAATAGCAGTGGCCCCAAAACAGATCCTTGAGGTACACCACTAGTAACTGAACTCCAGGATGAACATTTCCCATCAACCACCACCCTCTGTCTTCTTACAGCTAGCCAATTTCTGATCCAAACCGCTAAATCACCCTCAATCCCATGCCTCCGTATTTTCTGCAATAGCCTACCATGGGGAACCTTATCAAATGCTTTACTGAAATCCATATACACCACATCAACCGCTTTACCCTCATCCACCTGTTTGGTCACCTTCTCAAAGAACTCAATAAGGTTCGTGAGGCACGACCTACCCTTCACAAAACCGTGTTGACTATCCCTAATCAAATTATTCCTTTCTAGATGATTATAAATCCTATCTCTTATAATCCTTTCCAACACTTTACCCACAACCGAAGTAAGGCTCACTGGTCTATAATTACCAGGGTTGTCTCTACTCCCCTTCTTGAACAAGGGGACAACATTTGCTAGTCTCCAGTCTTCTGGCACTATTCCTGAAGACAATGACGACATAACGATCAAAGCCAAAGGCTCTGCAATCTTCTCTCTAGCTTCCCAGAGAATCCTAGGATAAATCCCATCTGGCTCAGGGGACTTATCTATTTTCACACCTTCCAGAATTGCTAACACCTCCTCCTTATGAACCTCAATCCCGTCTAGTCTAATAGCCTGTATCTCAGTATCCTCCTCGACAACATTGTCTTTTTCCTATGGGACATTGGCCTATGTAGAGTTGTTTCAGGCTCATAGAGCTGAATGACCTACTCCAGCTCCTATTTTCAATGCTTCTGTGTTTCCTCTTGCAGTCAATATTGCTTTTTATATGAATGATCTAAGTCGTGGCATGCAGGGGACGATTTCAATTTCAAAATTTTCAGATGGCACAAACTTCAGAGAATTGTAAATTTTGAGGAGGACAATGCAGAACTTCAAAGGGACATTGATATTTTGTGGAGTGGGCAAATAAATGAAGTTCATTGAAGTTCATTGTGGAGAAGTGCGAGGTGATACATTTTGGTACAAAGAACATGGAGAGACAATATAAAATATGGCTGTGCTTAACTGACACCAAGGAGCCTACTCATTTGGCAGTCATATCTCTCATAAAAATAATAAATAGTGCTTAAAAACAATTAATTATAAAATTTAAGTGAAATAATATAGTACATATATAGTTATATAATATATAGTTTGTAATGAATATAGGACAGTGGTAAGACTTCATCGGAGTACTCGGTACTGTTCTGGTCACTGCACTTTAGAAAGGATGTTTCAGCATGAGAGAGAATACAAAAGAGGTTTAAGAGGATGGTTCCAGGGATGTGAAACTTCAGTTGTGAGGATAGATAGGGGAAGTTGAGCTGTTTTCCTTGGAGAGAAGGCTAATGGGAGATCTGACTCAAATTTTCAAAATCATGAGAGATCTGGACAAATAGAGAGACAATGCTGCCACTCATAAAAGGGTTGAGAACCAGAGGACACAATTTAAAAATGGTTTACAAAAGAAGTAATTGCGAGGTGAGAAAGAACGTTATCACAGAGTGAGTGGTTAAGTCCTGGAATGCACTGCTTGAAATCTGGTGGACACAGGTTTAATTGAGGCAATGAGGAGGGCACTTGATTATTTAAATAGAAAAATGTGCAGGGTTAGAGGAAAAGACTGGAATTAGCACTTTAGGGAATTAGTGTTTCATAATTAATTTAGTGTAGTTTAGAGTATATTAATTGATGAATCTAATGCTGTGTTGTTCTGCCTAAGTTATAACCAATAGTCAAAATGCGCTGAGAGCTGATGCAGACACAGTGGGCAAAATAGCCCCCTTCTGCGACACAATAATTTTTCAAGTCTGAAAAGAGCTGAACTGGAGAGGAAATGAGGGTGAATGCACTTGACATCAAGATAACATTTGACCAAGAGTGGCATTAAGGAGCCCAAGAAAAAATCTGAATCAACAGGAATTGGGAGTAACTCTTCACTGTTTGGCATCATGCCCCTAGCATAATGTAGGTATTTGTGGTTTTTGGAGGTAAAATCATCTCAGCCATGGGATGGCACTGCAGGAGTTTCTAAGGGTTGTGTCCTCGGCCCAACGATCTTCAATAGCTTTCCTTCAGTAATATGTGGGAGTGATCATTGATGTTTGCATAATGTTCTGCGTCATTCATAGCAGCAACAGCTCCTTAGATGGCACTTCTCAAACCTGCAATTTCTGCCATCCAGAACACATAGGTAGTAGGTAGTTGGAATACTACTGTCTGCGCATTCCCCACACAGCATCCTGACCTGGAAGTATAACAGTATTCCTTTGCTGTTGCAGGATCAGAATCCTGGAACATCTCCCCTAACATCATTTTGGGTATACCTACAATATACGGATTATAGCAGTTCAAGAAGGCAGCTCACCAGCACCTTCTCGAGATATTAGGAATGGGCAATGCATTCAGTCCTGGTCAGTGACGCCCACATTCCATAGAACATAAAACAGTACAGCACAGTACAGGCCCTCCGGCCCACGATGTTGTACCGAACTTTTACCCGAATCCTAAGGTCTATCTAACCTCCACCCTTACTTTTTACGATCATCTATATGCCTATCTAATAGCTGCTTAAATGCCCCTAACAAGGCCGACTCCACTACCCTCTCCAGCAATGCATTCCACGCCCCTACCACTCTCTGAGTAAAGAACCTATCTCTGACGTCTCCCCGATATCTACCTCCACTCACTTTAAAACTATGCCCCCTCGTAATAGCTACCTCCACCCTAGGAAAAAGCCTCTGGCTGTCCACTATACCTATATCTCTGATCATTTTGTACATCTCTATCAAGTCACCTCTCATCCTTCGTTGTTCTAAAAAGAAAAGCCCTAGCTCTCTCAACCTTTCCTCATAAGACCTTCCCTCCATTCCAGGCAACATCCTAGTAAATCTCCTCTGTATCTTTTCCAACACCTCCACATCTTTCCTATAATGAGGTGACCAGAACTAGACACAATACTCCAGGTGTGGTCGAACCAGGCTTTTGTATAGCTGGAGCATAACTTCACGGCTCTTGAACTCGATCCCTCTATTAATGAAAGCTAACACACCATATGCCTTCTTAACAACTCTATCCACCTGGGTGGCAGCTTTTAGGGAACTGTGAACATGAACCCCAAGATCCTTCTGCTCCTCCACACTGCCAAGAATCTTTCCGTTAACCCTGTATTCTGCTTTCAAGTTTGTCCTTCCAAAATGAATCATCTCACACTTGTCAGGGTTAAACTCCATCTGCCACTTCTCAGCCCAGCTCTGCGTTCTATCAATGTCCCTTTGTAACCTAGAACAGCCCTCCGCACTGTCCACAACGCGACCCACCTTCGTATCATCCGTGAACTTGCTAATCCACCCTTCCACTCTTTCATCCAAATCATTTACAAAGATCACAAATAGAAGAGGACCCAGGACAGATCCTTGTGGTACACCACTTGTAACTGAGCACCATGTTGAATATTTTCCGTCCACTACCACCCTTTGTCTTCTAAGGGTCAGCCAATTCTGAATCCAGTCTGCCACATTTCCCCCTATCCCATGCCTCCTTACCTTCTGCATGAGCCTACCATGGGGAACCTTATCAAACGCCTTACTTAAATCCAGGTATACCAAATCCACTGTTCTACCTTCAATGAATTTTTAGAAGTTGCATTTGAAAATCTTGCTGGAAAATGAGAGAACAAATCCTGTGTTGTGGCAAGATCATTGTTTATGTCATTCCCTAGCTTGCTGAAATGTAACTCCACTCAAGACCCACAATTGTTTCAATAGAACATAGATTGGGGCTGTTTTCTCAGCTCCTGCATCTCTTCATAAACTTGGGAGTCCAACTCACAAAATTTATAATCATTTAGAATGCCCTAAAATCATAGAGTTATGCAGCTCAGAAGAGACCCTTTGACCCATTGAGTCTGCACAAGCATATCTACACTTATCCCACTTTCCAGCACTTGGCCTATAGTCTTGCATGTTATGACATTTCAAGTACTCATTCATGTATTCTTCTGAAGATGGTGAGGTTTACAAACTCTACTAACCCACCTCCCCAAAGACAATGCATTCCAGAATCCCAACATCCTCTGGGTGAAAACATATTCCTCAAATCCCTTCCAAATCTCCCACCCTTCACCTTAAAATTATGCCCCGTCATTATTGACTGTTCAACTTAGAGGAAAGCTGCTTCTTTTCCACCTCTTTATGTCCATCATAATATATATCTCAATCAGATCTCCCTTCAGTCTTCTCTGCTCCAAAGGAAATAACCTGAGTTTATCCAGCTTCTCTTCATGCCTAAAATGCTCCAGCTCAGACAACAGCCTGCACCATCTCTTCTGCAATCACATCATACCTTTAGTTTGGCAACCAGAACTACACACTCCAACTGTGGCCTAACCAAAGTTTTGTACATGTGTCAAGAATACCCAGGTTTCCACTTTGTTCTTGGCGAGTATGAGCCAAAAGGACTAGATTGGAAAGTTAATTCTTTGATCACTTACTTGGCAGGGGAGTGGTTGTGATCAAGAAGGTAAAAGATGCACTTTGATCTGCCCAAGACTTGTTGGTTTTCCAGTACAGAGATGTCAATACCCAAGTGTTTGCAGGCTGACACATTCCAAGGCCCTGGATCATGTGCTGAAGAAGGCATTAAAGTTGATGCATGTACCTCAAAGACTAAATGGGAAAGGGCATCTATGGCCCATCTATGAGGCCTGGAAACCTTACAAAACTCCTCAGGCTATGTGTTTGATATAAAAATAAGTCAGTAAATATAATCTGTAAGGCAATTCAGAGCGCCACATACTCAAAGAAAAAAGATTTGATTTGCATTTCCAATAATGTTAAAATTGAACTGCCATGTGATTTATCTGTACAAATTTTGTGAATAAAACATATTTTAAAAATTATACTCGTTGATTTTATCCATGAGCATACTATTGATTTCTTAAGCTTTTCTTTGCAGTTTTGGTCAGGCAGCAGAAATTGGAAAGATCATACAATTACACCTGAATCAGCCAGACCAAACATCAAAAGGACCACTGCATAAAAATGAGATGTAAGCACTTATATATCCCTAGAATGTAGTTTGTCAAATTAAATGCCAATGTTAAGGATTAAACAAGCTATCTACTAGCTGTATAGCTGAGAATGGCTCCCACCTAATTTCACACCCTCACACCAATGAAGCGCTGATTTCCTTATGAGTATCTGAGAACTGGAATTTTCATATCATTATAGTTTGTCTGGTGTAACTGATTTTTTTTTGTAACTAATTGTTAGACATGCCCCTTATTAGAATAAATTTGATAGTGAAATAATATTCATATTATTAGAACCCTTGCTGGTTTTATATTATTTTGTTTTGTTCTTTTTTAAGTTTTTTGTTTTGGAGCTGTGAGCTGAGAGCTAAATGCAACCTTTGGACCTGTGAGCAGCAGCTTGTTTTTAACAAAAGGAACAAGCTGCTATTTTAAGCCAGACCAGAAAGTTAATTGCAGATTGATTTTTGTTAAAAAGTGCTGTATAGACTGTAACCTGGAGAGGCCTTGTGCTCAAGCAGATGGCAGATGTTGAATGTTAACTGGAGCCTCATGGTGGAACAGTCAGTCTGGCAGTGAGAGGCCAGAGTTTGAACTGGTTTTTGCACTGTGTTTGGGTCAGATGGATTGTGCCTCTGAAACCTACAGGTTTGATTGCTTAAGTGAATTGGCCAGTTTAGTCTCATTTATTTTTCCCTTCTGATTTATTCTTTAACTATGTCTGTGTGTCTTTGTGTGGGAGTGGGAGTTAGAATTGATGGAAATTGGGTTTAAATCATTTACAGTAATTGGTTTACCTTGTTGTTTAATTTTGCTCTGCTAAAGCTACTGTATTATTAATAAATAGTTAAATCTTTTGTTTACACTAGAAATCTGGTATTGGTTATTCACAAAATCTGATACTGGTCATTAATACACTCTGGTTAGGAACCATTGGAGTCACTTTTGAAAATCATTGAATGTTTTAATTTTACTGTGTAGCAAATAGAGAGGTAGGGAGGTTGATTTGCTTTGGCTATCTGTCTTCATGTTATAACACTATTAACTGCTAATACAAATATTGAAAATGTAATGAGTGAAAGCAGACTCATTAAGTAAGATCATGAATGATCTTCGACCTTAACTCCATTTTTCCACCTTATTCCCATATCCTTTGATTCTTACAGTGGCAGTCTGCTTCCAGATCCTTTCACTTAAATGAACAAAGTTTGTGTCTTTGATTACTTATCAGCATTTTCTCCCCAGTGGTAAAACATTGGTTGCTCATTATATAAATGTTTACATATATTCAACACACTATGTAGCATGGTCACTTCTTCCAGGCGATGCATCATATATTTGTAATCTCTTTGTCTCTGTTCTTTTATTTTAATTCGCTTGTGAGACGTAGGTGTTGCTGGCTGGCCAGTATTTATTGCCTGTCTCTAGTTGCCATGAGAAGGTTATGGTCAGCTGCCTTTTTGAACCACTGCAATCCACATGCTGTAGGTTGACTCACAATGCCGTTAGGGACTGAATTCCAGGATTTTGACCCAGCAACAGTGAAGGAACAGCGATATATTTCCAAGTCACGATGGCAAGTGGCTTGGAGAAGAACTTGACGGTGGTGGTGTTCCCATCTGTCTGCTACCCTTGTCCTTCTGGGTAGACATGCTTGCAGGTTTGGAAGGAGCTGTCAAAGGATCTTTAATGAATTTCTGCAGAGCATCTTGTAGATAGTACACACTGCTGCTACTGAGCATCAGTGGTGGAGGGAGTGGATGTTTGTGGATGTAGTGCCAATCAAGTTGGCTGCTTTATCCTGGATGGTGTCAAGCATCTTCAGTGTTGTTGGAGCTGCACCCATCCAGGCAAGTGGGGAGTATTCTATCAAACTCTTGACTTGTGCCTTGTAGATGATGGACAGGCTTTGAGGAGTCAGGAGGTGGGTAACTCACTGCAGTATTCCTAACTTCTGACCTGCTGTTGGAGCCACTGTGTTTATTTGGTGAGTCCAGTAGAGTTTCTGGTCAATGGTAACCCCCAGGATGTTGATAGTAGGGGATTCAGTGGTGGCAACACCATTGAATCTCAAGGAGCAGTGATTAAATTGTCTCGTATTGGAGATGGTCATAGCCTGGCATTTGTGTGGTGTGAATAATACTTGCCACTTGTCAGCCCAAGCCTGGATATTGTCCAGATCTTGTTGCATTTGAGCATGGACTGCTTCAGTATCTGAGGAATCATGAGTTGTGCTTAACATTGTGCAATAATCAGTGAGTTGAATTTAAATCTGAAGTGTTGTAGAGCTCATAATGTACCACTCTTCACCAAATGTCTGACAAAAATGAAGGAATTTGCCTTCAACAGATTATTCACTCATTCCTTTTTACTGGCTCACATTTAAGATTAGGTCATGGTAGATAATTCATCAAATTGCATGGAATACATGTGATGGCCAATAAGCTGTAGGCATTTACACGTGTCTGTTGTTTGTTCTCCTGAAATAAAAGCTGCTGTCTGCCCAGTACAAAACCTGTTATCTCTTATCGCACGCAGTGTCCCTGGTTTGTATTTTCTGAAGGCGGTTGTGCTTTGGAAGGTTCCAGAAGTTCTCTGAATACACCTAGAATACCTAGAATACACCTCCTCCCACCCACCTTCCTGCAAAAAATGCCATCCCCTATTCCCAATTCCTTCGCCTCTGCCGCATCTGCTCCCAGGATGAGGCATTCCACTCCCATACATCTCAGATGTCCTCGTTTTTCAAGGACCGCAACTCCCCCCCCTCAGTGGTCGAGAACATCCTCGACCGTGTCTCCCGCATTTCCCACAACTCATCCCTCACACCCCCTCCCCGCAATAACAACCAGAACAGAATCCCCCTCATCCTCATGTACCACCCCACCAACCTCCGGATCCAACGCATCATCCTCCGACACTTCCGCCATCTGCAATCTGACCCCACCACCAAAGACATTTTTCTCTCCCACCCTTATCTGCTTTCCGGAGGGACCACTCTCTCCATGACTCCCTTGTCCGCTCCACACTCCCCTCCAGCCCCACCACACCCGGCACTTTTCCCTGCAACCGCAGGAAGTGCTACACCTGCCCCTACACCTCCCCTCTCACCCCCATCCCAGGCCCCAAGAAGACTTTCCACATCAAGCAGTTGTTCGCCTGCACATCTGCTAATGTGGTATACTGTATCCGCTGTTCCCGTTGTGGCCTCCTCTACATCGGGGAAACCAAACGGAGGCTTGGAGACCGCTTTGCAGAACACCTACGCTCGGTTCGCACTAAACAACTGCACCTCCCAGTCGCGAACCATTTCAACTCCCCCTCCCATTCCTCAGACGACATGTCCATCCTGGGCCTCCTGCAGTGCCGCAACGATGCTACCCAAAGGTTGCAAGAACAGCACCTCATATTTCACTTGGGAACCCTGCAGCCCAATGGTATCAATTTGGACTTCACAAGATTCAAAATCTCCCCTCCCACTACCGCATCCCAAAACCAGCCCAGCTTGTCCCCGCCTCCCTAACCTGTCCTTTCTCCCACCTATCCCCTCCTCCCACCTCAAGCCCCACCTCCATCTCCTACCTACTAGCCTCATCCCGCCCCCTTGACCTGTCCGTCCTCCCTGGACTGACCTATCCCCTCCCTAACTCCCCACCTACACTCACCTTTACTGGCTCCATCCCCGCCTCTTTGACCTGTCTGTCTCCTCTCCACCTATCTTCTCCTCTATCCATCTTCTATCCGCCTCCCCCTCTCTCCCTATTTATTTCAGAACCCCCTTCCCCACCCCCATTTCTGAAGAAGGGTCTAGGCCCAAAATGTCAGCTTTCCTGCTCCTCTGATGCTGCTTGGCCTGCTGTGTTCATCCAGCTCTACACCTTGTTATCTCAGATTCTCCAGCATCTGCAGTTCCTACTATCTCTGAATAAGCAATTTGCCTTTTGTAGACATACTGTGAATAGTTGACCACCATGTGCTTAGGAGAATTGTAATTGTTTTTCATTCTGGAAATCTCTAACTCAATTTGTAGCTATATCCTGAGCTGTTTTGGGTCAACTAATCAGTTAGTCAGAAGCTATCTGTACTACAAGGGTAATTACAAATTCCATGGTAATGGATAGCCATGTAGAATGTAAATGATTGTGTTTCACAGGCAAGTTTTATGTTAGCACAGCAGGAGCATCTTTGTTGCTATTGATACAGAATGAGAATGATAAAGTGTATAATTACCATAAACCCCTGCTCTCTGTGATAACGTACTCTTTTCGAATGTGTTTCAGTAGTGTAGCGTAAGACTGTATTAAATCAAACAGATTACTGCAAAGAGATGCTTGATAATTCCTCACAAACATAATGATCTGAGGACAGATTACAGGAAAAGGTGCAGCTTTCAGTCAATAGATAGATCCCTGCTGAAAGAAGCAACTTGTTTTATCTGGCATAGAGTCCACATCTTTTTACTTTTCTGGATTGTGGTGAGAATGTTGATTGTGTTTTCAATTAGCACCAGTCCTGTGAGCTAGGAGCCATCAGCGCGACCACAAACTCTGGCTGCTGGACAGGTGAACAGCTTGTATGTAAATAGTACAAGACTAGACTGCAACAGACAGCTTCTCTCTTTTTCCCTTTCTGCAGTGAAGTAACCAAAAACCGAAAGATAGCTAGCTATTCTGTCCCACCATTTGCTACAAGCTCTTGGCTCTAACCAGTGACTGAGAAACTGAACAATTAAGAGTCAACTCCCCCTGTGTCTTCAGCGAAGAACTGAAAGGATATAGAAATGAGGAGATCAGTGATTTAGAAGAACCTGGACAAATCAAAAGGGACATCTCATCGAATCCTGTCGACTAGTGCCATTGATAACACAGCGTGGAGACACCTATCCGCCTCTCCCACCTCACTGACCAATCCTCACCACTCCCTACCTGCACTCATCTATCACCATCCCACCTACCTTCCCCAGCCTCACCCTTCCTCTCTCTATTTATTTCTGAGCTCCCTTCCCCCTCCCCATTTCTGAAGAAGGGTCCTGACCCGAAACGTCAACTTTCCTGCTCCTCTGCCTGGCCTGCTGTGTTCCTCCAGCTCCACACTGTTTTATCTCTGACTCCAGGATCTGCAATTCTTACTATCTCTGACTAGTGCCATTGACCTGCGTTTCCCCATTATTTTCCCCACCACCATAACGTCTGTTTGTTTCTTTGTCTGTGTCTGCCTGCATGTGTACCGAGGGGTATTCCTGTGGTTAGAATTGATTTATTTGTAAAAAGTAGTAGTTTCTTGTCGAATGGTCAGTGTTTTCTGTTGACCTGTGTCTGTCTGGCAGGTGAACTTTGGGTACTTTGAGTAATTTAATTATATCTTTAACTTTTGTGATAACCCAGTGAGTGGTGGGGCTCAAGTATCAGTGCTGTTTCCTAAGCACTCTTAATGATCTCAGATGTCACAGCCAATGAAGTACTTATGAAGTTGTAATTATTATGTTGTTGGAAATACAGTATGTAGTTTTTGGACTGCAAGGCAAAATATTCCAAGGTGCTTCATAGTGGTTTTATAAACTGGGTTACCAGCACTGGCTGGACATATTCTGCAAGATATCATCACATGATCTCCCACATTCAGTTATCCCTCCTTAGGCTCTTACTGTTGATCACTCAGCATCTTCTTTGCTACAGAGCCCCTCCTCCTCAAGGCTTTTCTCTGTGTCCTAACTGATATTTTAAAATCTGGTCATCTAGTCCTCTCCTGAGTACCCCCAGCAGTGGTCAACGTCCTTTCAGCTGTGAATCTTGAGTGATGGTTCAGCTCCTCTCTCAGCCAGGTTAAAAACAGAGGATCCCAATCCTCCAGGCTCATGCTGTCAATTCATTTCAGCTGTGTCTCACTCCTGTCTTGTACTTTGCCAGGAATGGGTGACTTTTAAGCGAAAACTAACACTGTGGCACTCTTCACCTGCACATCTTCCGTTTGGATGATAACCCTAGAAAAAGCAAAGTATGACACCAGTTCACATAAGCAGGTATTCAGGCAGATGACTGAAAGACATGTCAAACAATAGGGTTCAAGGATCATCTTAAAGGTAGAAATTGAAGTAAAGACAGGAAATTCCAAAGATTAGGGCCTAGGTAGCTGGAGGTTCAGCCTTCAGTGCTGCAGCAATTATATTCAGAAATACTGAAGAGGCTAGAGTTAGACGACTATATTTATTATGTTGGGTTTTGGAACTAGAGAAAGTTACAGAGATGGGAAGTCCACAAACAGGAATGATATAAATTAATAAGTATTTCTCATATTGATGTTAATTATGGGAAAAAAATCAGCAAGAACTTTGAAATCACTTGGTCATCTTCATAAAGTACTGTAGGATCTTTTATATTCTCTTAAGAGATCAGCTTGGTTTAACATCTCATTCGAAAGGGAGCAATTCTACGTAGATTATATGCTTAGATCTTAGGGATGTGACTTAAACTCTCAGTCTGCTGACCCAGAGACAAGAGTGCCACTGGGCAATGTGACTGACAATAATTAAAGAATTGTCACTTATGAAAAGCTACAGTTGTGTATGCCACAACTTTCCAACCTACATTTACTGCTTCCCCTACTCACCGAAATAGGAAACTTATCTCATGGGACATAAACTCGTCATTAAAGTATCAGTGAAAATGTCAACACCATTTTTAATTGTAATATTCTGACATTGAAATGTCTTGTAGTTTTACAGCTTGGAAAGAGGCTGATTGGCCCATCATGTACGAAGTGGTCATCAAGTATTTATCTCCTCTAATCCCATTTTCCAGCACCTGGCCCATGGAGTTGTATGCTATAGCATTTCGGGTGTTCACTTAAGTACTTCTTAAATGTTACTTTGGTTCCTGTCCTTTAGGCAGTGAATTCCAGAAACCCACCACTCTCTGGGTGAAAATGTTCTCCCTTAAATCCCTCTAATTCTCTTAGCCCTTGTCCTAAATCTATTCCTCCCGGTTATTGACCTCTCTACTGAGGGGAGATGTTTCTTCATATCTATCCTGTCTATGCCCTCATAATTTTGTATACTCAGTCATGTCCCCGCTCAGTGTTTTCTGTTCTAGGGAAAACAGACCCAACCTATCTAACCTCCCTTCATAGCTGAAATACACCATCCCAGACAACATCCTGGCAAATCTCCTCTGCACTCTCACTAGGGCAAACACATCTTTCCCATAGTGTGGCAACCAGAATTGCACACAGTACTCCAGCTGTGGCCTTGCACAGCTCCATCATAAAATCCATGATCTTATATTTAATGCCTTGACTAATAAAGCAAAGTATTCAATATACCTTCTTAACTACCTTATCTACTTATACTCATGCCTTCATAGATCTCACACCAAAGTCCCTCTGATCTTCCTAGGATCTTGCCATTCATTGCCTTGTTAGTTCTCTTAAAATATATCTTCTCACACTTTTCTGGATTACATTCTATTTGCTACTTATGTCCATCTGACAAGCCCATCTGTATCATCCTGTAGTCTAAGGCTTTCCTCCTCGCTATTTACCATACTACCAATGTTCGTGTCATCTGCAGACTTACTGATCAAATCTCCTACATTTAAATCCAGATCATCATTAATACTACAAACAGCAAAAAGTCCTGCATAGAGCCCTGTGGTACGCCTCACGACACAGGTATCCAGTCAAAAACAGACCATCAACCATCACGCTCTGCCCCCTGTCATGAAATCAGTTTTGGATGTAACTTGCCAAATTACCCTGCATCCTCTGGGATCTTGCCTTCTTGACCAGTCTCCTATGTAATATCTTGGCAAAAGCCTTATTGAAGTCCATGTAGACTACATTCACTCCTCTACCCTCATGTACACTAGTCACCTAACCAAAAAAACACTGTCAAATATTTTAGACATATCTTCCCCTGACAAAGCAATGCTGACTATCCTTAATTCATCTTTGCCTCTCCAAGTGTAGATTAATTCTGTTCCTCAGAATTTCTTCCAGAAATTTCTCACCACTACTGTTACACTCACTGGTGGAAAGATCCCTGGTTTATCTCCTACCACCATTCTTGAATAATGGTACCATATTGGATATACCCCCCAGTCTCCTGTCACCTTTCCTGTAGCCAGAGAGGGTTTTAAAATTAATGTCAGAGCCTCCGCAGTCTCCTCCCTTGCTTCCCATAACAGCCTAGGATGCATCTCATTTGGGCCTGGCAATTTATCCACTTTAATCCTGCAAAAACTACAAATATCTTCTCCAATCAATTGTAAGCTGTTTAAGTGTTTCATTTGTTCATGTGTGCTTCTGTACTCTTAACATGTTCCTCTTTTACATGTTTTCTTTTCTTCTCCTTACTCTAGATCGTTTTCTGATATCCAGGACCTATCCTGTATTCCAAGTGATGAACATTTCACTAACCACCTACTGCTATCCAAAACACCATTATCAACAGGTGCTCCTATCAATAACAGTACTCCATATTCAATCAGTACAGGTACGTAGCAGGTGCAAGGAAGTGTAAAAAGAAATAAGTGGCTGTTTCTATTTAAATTAATAGAAAACTTGGCTTAGGGGACCCCAGTGGGTTAGTATATCATCACACTGTGCAGAGAGGAAACTGAGGAGGGACATAATTGGAATGTATAAAATTATGAGGGACATAGACAGGGTAGACAGCAAGAAACTTTTCTCCTTTGACGAGGGCAATACATTTAAGGTTAGGAGCAGGACGTTTAGAAGGGATGTGAGGAAACAAATTTTCAATAGAGGGTTATGGGAATCTGGGACTCACTGCCTGCAAGGGTGGTAGAGATAGAAACCCTTGTAACATTTAAGAAGTATTTGGATGTACACTTGCGATGCCAAGCCATAGAAGACTATGGGCCAAATACTGGAAAATGGGATGGAAATAGTTAAGTCCTTGTTTTTGACCGGAGCAGACTTGATGGGCTGAAGGGCCTTTTCCATGCTGTGGACCTCTATGGGTCTAAGGATAGCAGGATTCAATATCAATATGCCTTTCTACTCACTTTGCATGGCTGTGATGTGAACCACAGTGCTATGTAATATGAAGAAAAAGATACTGTCAAAAGTATGGAAGTTTGTTTTTGATTACAATATAGATGTGGTGCTGCCATATACGTCATTTACACATTCCATAACTTTGTAAAATACCCTTCTGGTAAAAGGACACTTGTACACATGCATGTGTCACCAAATGGATCAGGAAGAAGGATAAGGAGACTTCTACCTTTAGCTAATGGGTCCATTAAGAAACATTGGCTGTACATTTTGCTGAAGAAAGTGTTCAATATGAAAATTATAAGTGCATTGATGGCATGAAGTGTATATTTGCTACAATGTATATTTCATACCCAGTATAAGAAAAGTATTGTCCCTTAAGCGTTACTGGAATAAGAGCATACTTCTCCTTGTTGACATTTGTTCTTCAATCAAAACCACTGAAATCAATGAACTGCTCACTTATCTTGCTGCTGTTTGTGGAAGCTTGCAGTATGTAAACTAAATGTAGCATTCCCTACGATGCAACAGTAACTACACTTTAAAAGTATTTATTGCTGTATGTGAAGGACCTGAGGTCATGAAACATGCAAGCATTTTATTCTTCTAAATGTTTTGTCAGATCTTTAAGTAATTAATACAGGTGTTTTAGGGATGGTTAGGTAAAGTTATTTAAGTACTTATTTTAAATGTATAAAATCTAATCAAGAGAAGCATGTTTCCTCAGGTCATTTGCAGCATCCTACTGAATATGAACCAATGCCACTACATGATAAAATTTTGGAGACCTCTCTGTGGCCCAGTCCTGACTCAAGTGTGATATCCCCCGGGACATTTGCTACAGCTTTTGATGAAACTGACAAAATACAATCCCCAACCACTGTGCCTGAAATTCAGCCCACAACAGGAAAAGCAGTTGGATCTGTGAGTATATTTCTTTCTTTCATCAATGTCTATATTTCCTTTCTTTTGTCTTCCTTTTCAGGTTAAACCAGCTCTCCTTTCTCCTATTCTCCCTTCCTGTCCACCCAGTTAAGCTGCTTGCAGACCCTCAGCAGCAGGAGCTCCAGTGTTTCCTCCTACATCTCCCACTCTCCACAGTGGGAAATTATTTGGCTTGTTCCTGTGCTTTTGTGAGATGGGTAACTCAGTGGAGTTGGTATTAAGCCTGTGTCTTTCCACCTCATATAGATGTGTGCTGTGGCAACATATTGCTTGAATATTTTAACAATTTATGGTATATATACCCAGAGTAAGGGTATATATAAGGGTGAAGAGGGAGGAGGTAAAAGGGCAAATGTTACACCTACTGTGATTGCATTGTAAGGTGCCATGGAGGAGAAATGTGTGTGCAAGGAAATGTTAAGAGTGATGGAGGAGTGGACCAGGGTGTCGCAGGATGAAGAGTCTCAGGAGAAGCGTGAAGACAGAAGTGCAGGAAATGGGTCTGACAGGGAAAGGGGAGTCATTGGGTGAGGGAAAAGGAGAACATGTAAGCAGCACCCTTCTGGAAATTGGCATCATTGGAACAGATGTGACAGAGATGGAAAAGTACTGGGAGAATGGAATAGAGTCCTTGTTGGAGGCAGGATGCAAGAAAGTGTAGTCAGGGTGACTGTTGACATTGGTGGATTTGTAATAGATATTGGTGAATAGCCTAAAGAGAAGCCAAGGAAAGGAAGGGAAGAGTCAGAGATAGAGCAGGTGAAGGTGAGGAAAGGATGGAAATTAGTAGCAAAATTGATCACTTTTTTTCCAATTCTGGATGAGAGCAGGAAGCAGCATCTATAATGTAAGTGATGTCCTGGAGAATGTGGGAGGGTCCCCGAACTGGACTGGAGCAAAGAATGTTCCACAACCGCACATAAAGACATACATGATTGGAACCCATGTGGGTACCCATAGCCACACCTTTGCCTGGGAGAATGAGAGATAAGTTATAAGTTGTTCACAGTGAGAATGAACTGAGCCAGATGAAGGAGCATTGAGGTGGTTGGGGCCTGTTCACTCCCCCTTTCAAAGAAGATGCCGATAGCCCTCAGACCATCCAGACGGGGGATAGACATGTAGAGGGATTGCACATCCATGGTGAAGAGGAGGTGACTGGGGCCAGAAAATTGGCATAAAGCATCAGAGGAATCACAATGTAAGCGGGAAGAGACCAAACAAGGGGAGAAAAAGAGTGACAATAGGAAGAAATTTGTTCAGTAGGGAAATAACGAGTCTGCCAGCGCAGTCCTGTTTGTGGATTTTGGGAATAAGTTAGAGACGAGTTGTGTGGGTTTGAGGTCTATGAAGTTGGAGTAGGTGCAAGGAAGTAGGTGCATGTATTTCCAGGGTGGGCATTAGCAAGAACAGAGAAGAAAGTTCAGATGGGCATTGGGTATAATAGCATTGATTATAGAGACAAAGTAGTACAGAAAAGCTTTTAATGAAAAATGATGGAAATACTGGTCTAGAGATGAGAGTAAAGGCCCAACATTTTTGTAACTAACAGCCAGCTTTTCTATTTGTTTTCTGCTTTAATTATTGTGATAATCTACTGAATGGTTCTGTTATACTGTGGTGAAACCTGCCTTAACAAATTTTCATGAATGACTAGTTGACTCTAGTTCCCATCTGTATTTGAGATCACAGTTGATTTAGAAGCTGAGGAGTCATGTAAAGACTGCTGCAAATACAAAAACATTAGTACTTCCAACAACATGCCCCCTTGCCCTAATGTCTCATTTGGTTCAGTATTAATTTTTGCCGTATTCCATGAGATATTTTCCCACGTGTTCAGTATTATTTAATACAAGATGTTTGTTATTGGCCAGGTTTATTATACTGGGACAGTCCTTAGGCATAACATTGCCTGTTAATCTTCTCACAGTAAATTTTTATTGAATAGAGAATGGCTGTAAGTGTTTTTCTGATTTCAGGTGACTACAGCTTTCCTATCAGAACCGGTCAGTGAAAAGCTCCCGTGTGCAATGCCACCCAGTTCCCTCACACCACAAACAGGTAGAATTTCTCTTTAGTAGCACAATTTATTCTGAATGATTTGGGGGAGGAAGGTCACGGGAATATTTTCTGTTCAACATTGCAGTGAAATATTTTCATCAAAGTTTGCAATGCTTGCACTTCACAAATCAAAGCCTGGAGCAGGTTGCACCAGCATCACTTCACGGTGCAGCTTCCAGTTGCTGTTATATACTTGTGCAAAATTGCAGTAACTCACTGTCTAATCATTTTACTATTTGTAATAATGTGAATATCTAGATTATGTTTCGTATAGTTTAGAGGATAACTTTTAAGTTTTAAAATTTTTACTTGTTGGTGAATGGGGAAATCTGATTAAGAAATTGTTAGGCATCTCAAGTTAATGCACTTAAAAAGGATTGGAATTAATTACGATTAAAAGCTAACCTATATTCATTTTACAAGATCAGAGGTAGAAGTGCAAAACCTGAACACTGAATAACCCACATCTGAACTTGTAATGTAGTCAGAAGGTCTAGCTTACTTCAATAAATGATTTAAAATATGTGTGTAGTTCCCAGGTCAAAAAAAGATAAACATTAAGAGAGTTCCTTTACAAAACCATCAATCGTGGGAGAGATACATCTAAAAATTCTATTATCATTATAAATGATTCATAAAATCAGAGAGTTGTTTCAAAGGTAAAATGGTTTATTTTCATTTCTTGTTTGAACCATCTCAAAGTGTGCCACATTGCTATAGAGATTCTGCTTCAAGATGGAGCCTTGATTAGGAGGTTCTTTTGTTTAATCTATCTACGTATGTGTTTGCTGACAGAAGAAAACAGTTCAGTTTGGGGAACAGACAGAGGCAGTTGTAGTTTTGCTGCACTATGGACTGCATCTTACCAGTTTGAAAGCCAACAGGAAATGATAGTCAGGTCTTCCCTTTAACCAGAGAAAATATCAACTTCATCACTTACCGTGTGGAAAGTGCATGGAATGCTATCTCAGTTTGAAATTTGTATGGGAAACCAACTGGAAGATTCACAGTGGTCCTGACAGAACCTTGTGGCAGAAAGAACCCAGTGGCATTAGCTTGAAAAGCTGTGTCAAGACAGTTGGGTAAAAGCTGCTGATAAGACAAACAAGGCCATCCACAGTCATGAAACCTGTAACGGTGGAGGGTAATGGAACGACCTGCGTAGAATGCTAACCTCAGAGGAATAGCTGGAATACTGGATAGAATTAAATTAATTCTGGAACACTGTGGCATACGTTTGGGTTGGGCCCATGAAGGCTGAATGAATCTTCAAGATTTCTTAATGTAAGCCAACTTTTCTTTTGTGGGTGGAAAAAGGACTTAAAGTAGAACTGATTTATTACATAAGGCTTTAGAAGTTATAGTGTTAAGTTAATCCTGCTTGCTTTGTTTAATTTCTCTTTATACACAATGTAGCTGTTGTGCCTTAAAAACAAGAAATTTTGCAGTATAGTTCTGATTTATTCTCTGAATGTTAATGGTCCCTCATAGGAACAGGAATTATTGGAAGTACTCAGCTAGTCATGTATCATCTATGGAGAGAAACAATGGGCAGCATCTTCCCATTGACATGGACATTGGTGAGAAAGTTGGAAAAATCATATGAGTTGGCCAGCGAATAACTTCTCAATGTTGAGAGCAAAAATGTCCCATTTTCCAACCAAGTGTTGAATGAGATTCTTGGTAGTGAGTGCAGAGGCCTATTTACATAGTTAGCATCTCATTTTTGCTTCATCTCTCCTCACTTGTATGAAGTTTCTCATTCTAGATAAATAGAAAACTAAATATAAACTGGACACCAGTAATTACCAACATGAAAGTCAGAGGCAAATTTGGTGACTTCAGACCACTGCATGCTCCTCCTGACCTGCAATTTGGAAATCCAGCATCAACATCTCAGAGCAAGCTCCATGAGCAGCAGCCTCATGAAACCCCTGTCCACAGACCTAGGCATCCGACACATACCAGCTTCATTGCACCCTCATTGTGCATCTCCAGCTGACTTATGGTGTGGTTCTGCACTTGAATGCTGCATTTTGGAGCACACTGGTACCTTTCAATGGAATGGCTTCCAGGCTACTTTGCATGCAGGAACAGACACCCATCTCAAAGATTTAACTGGGTGTGTCTCAGGGTTGCTTGTTTGCTGTCATAGTGCTTTTGTGCCTACTTGGATGTTCGTAGCGTCTTGGCCTTTTTGCTGTTTGCCGCTTCAGCCAGAGCTGGGAGATTCAAAGTATTTCTGTCAAGCTTGTATATTTGCTTATGCATTTCTATGAAGTACTTAATTGTCAACACCACTTTCCTGCCTCGGGCTAAATAGTTGCCTGGTCTCCATAAGTCCACCAAGTGCCAGCAACCTGAGGCATTTCTTCCGAGGCTAGCTGCAGAGACATGGCAGTAACTAACCTACCCACCAAGGTGTCAGAATCTGAACTGGGCAGAGTGCAGGAGGCAGCCTTTCTGGTGTGTCCTGTAGGGGATCTGTGGCTTATTCTGCAGAGATGGAGAAGGAGGTGTCTTGTAGGGCCAGCCTGTTGGACGGAGAGTGTGCAGATACTGTTTTTACCTGCAGGTGACAAAAGAGAGAATGTGTCGTGAACAAGGGATAAAAGTTCTCGGGAAATCGAGGTGCTGAATGTAGGGCACCTTACCACCTCTCTTGGCTCCCTGCACCCTTCTGTGGGCCATTTCCTCCTGGAATGAAACAAAGGGAGGGATTGTGTCATAGCTGTTAGTTCTGATGAAGGTGGGGGAAAGATGTAGAGGTGTCTCAACTGAGTGAGTAGGCAGCACACAGACTGGTGAGAATGAGTGAGGGAAGATGTTCCATGCAATGAGATACATTAGCCTTGGTTGCATAGAGAAAATGGTGACACATATCCTGGTGGAGCAGAGAAAGTCTTTAACCTTGTTCAGCATTGCTGAGCATTTTTCTCGTGACCTCTTTTCAAGGAGGAAGCAGAGATCCAACAGACCATCATAATGTCATTTGGATGTGAAAAGGGTTATCCATCCATGGTGAACAGGAGGCAGCTAAATCCAGAAAACTGGAAATTATGGAACCACACAAAGCATCAGAAGTCATGGCATTAACAAGGCATTTAATAAGTGTTAATCCCTGTTAACTGGTATTTCGCCACTGCCGAGCAAGCATCTGGCCATGCCACTTGGAGTGGGATGATCTATGTCGAGATGGGCTTTGCTGATCTCATGTCTGAATCTGCCACAGTCCATATCATTCAGATCTCTATAGGATTCTGTCCTTAGCTGATTTTTGATAAGATTGGCTGAAGATTCCCTTACAATATTCAGAGAAGAGAAGGGAAATAATTCTCCCGTAGTCTGGGCCAATATCTTCTTTTAACCTGTATCGCTAAGCACAGATTCATTTTAAAGCAAAACTTTATTCATAAAATTTGTAAAAATATATTACGTCATCATTTAAATTTGACACTACATAAGATGCAATTTTTAATATTGACGTCTCACATCACTATAGTTGCAATTTGTATTTATAATATCCATTTTGTATCAAATGTACAGTCTGAGAGGTTTTGTAGGTTTGCAGCCTCTCAGTGTTTTATAGTGGGAGGACCTGAGACAATGGCCTTTCCCCACTGAGTCTTTTTAGCAACATCTCCAAGCTTTAGTGCAACATGTAGGCTTGGAATCTGGAAAGTTTCAGCTTGCAACACTCAGATGTCGACACTCTTTGAACTAGAAAATTAACTTGATGAAAGACTCTACATGAAATCTGAATTGCCCCTTCCTCCGGTGCAATGAGAGAGGTAGAGAGAGAGAGTGAGTGTGTTTGTGTGCCTGTGCGCGCGCGCGTGTGTGTGGGAGAGAGAGAGAGTGAGTGTGAGTGTGTCAGTGTGAGTGTGTGTATGAGAAATTACATGGAGAAACTACACCATGTTTTTTGCAGCCTTCAACACATTTTCAATGACGATGAGCACCTCGTCAAGATCTCCCCTATGCTTCCACTTCTCACCTTCAAACAACCGCCAAACCTTAAACAGACCATTGTTCGAAGCAAACTACCCAGCCTTCAGGACAACATCAACCACAACATTATACAACCCTGTCATGGCAACCTCTGCAAGATATGTAAGATCGTTGACATGGACACTACCATCACACGTGGAAACGCCACCGACCACGTAAATGGCAGATACTGCTGTGACTCAGCCAACATTCTCTATCTCGTACACTAGGCAAGGATGCTCTGGGGCATGGTACATTGGCAAAACCATGCAGACGCTACAACAATGAATAAATGGACACTGTGCAACAATCGCCAGACAGGAATGTTCCCTTCCAGTGAGGGAACACTTCAGGGGTCAAGGGCATTCGGCTTCGGATCTTTGGATAAACGTCATCCAAGGCGGACTGCGGGATACACAACAACGCAGAGTCGTCGAGCAGAGGCTGATAGCCAAGTTCCATACCCATGAGGGTGGCCTCAACTGTGATCTTGGGTTCACGTCGCAGCACAGGTGACCCCACTGCACTCATACAAACACTGTCTCCCTCTCTCTCTCACACACACATCCATGCATATACACACACACACACACACACACACACACACACACACACATAAATCTATGGGGTGAATTTCCATTTGCAGATACACTCTATTTTGTTCAAAAAGCACACAATTTGTGGACACAGTCAGTGGGGCATTTTCTAATTCCTACTTTGGAAATAAAACCAGTCTGATTCCACGTTAAAACACAGACAGTTTCCAAACAAGGCCTCACACCAAAAGGCGTTGGCTGACCTGAGATGTCACCTCTTGTATTCGTTAATAAAACTTTTAGTTACCTTGGGACATTGACTTGAAAGAGATTCGGAGGGTTGCATATTAACCAATCAAAACCTGCTTCTCCTTTCTAACTGATTAAGGATTTAACAGGAGAGAATCAGCCAGCCAATTTCGGCCAGCCAGTGTTATTAAATACATTCGCATCAGTTGTATAATCATTTGATCTTTTACTTATAAATTCTGTGTCTTGATACTTCCTCTCTCATTACTCCTGAGGAAGAGGCAACACTCCAAAAGCTCGTGTGTTCAATTAAACCTGTTGGACTATAACCTGGTGTTGTGTGATTTTTGACCTTGTCCAACCCAGTCCAACACCTACACCTCCACATCTTACTGTTGTAAAATGACAGCATCATTTGGCTGGTATAATGACCATTAACGTATATTACCGTAGTTTATTGTGTAAGTAATATTTTGACCAAAGTGGTAAGTCACTAGGAACAAAAGTTATTGTCTCTGTGCCATTTGTTAAAGGGGGGACCACCTACGGTCCCAGAGGGATAACATTTTATTGCAACATGAGCATACGCTAAAGTAGTTTTATCTGATTCCGGAAGCTTTTCGACCCTCGGAATAAGCTGTGGTATCTAAACTGTTCACAAGGCTTCAGTTCTGTTCCCAGGCTAGTCTGAAATACCATCCTCTAATACAGTGAATGCACTTTCTCAAGAACACAAAAGGCTCCATCTGGTAATGTCCGTCACGAGAAAAGAAACTGTCACTGCTGCTGAGTAATAGGGAAGTGGGGGGGGATCTCTGAGGCAGCTGTGATAATATTTCCTGGCAGTTAACATATATAGATATACATATATGTGTATTTAGTTCAGGGCAGGGAAGTGAACAGAATGTGTTTTCTTTTTATTTCCTTCTTAATGAAAATGCAAAGTCACAGTAATGCCTTAGGGTGTTTGTAACCAATAGTGTTCAGAACAGTACACGCATTATTTAATTTTTTCACACTTTAGCAAGAAAAGCTTTATATTTTGTTGAAATCTACATTTGAATGCTGCAGTAGAGCACAATTAACAGCCAACAACTTATTCTATCAAAGGGAGTTAGGGACACAAACTGGGCAGTAATTGATCGGCTGCTAATTAACCACCCCTTCTGACTTGCCTTTTCAGTGGTGTCGAAGAATGGGAAAGAGCAGATGTTTAATGGATAACCCATTCCTACAGCCTGTTTATTGCACTTCCAAAGTTAAATTTAAACTCTACGCAACCCCGAAGTTTCACCTGACCTTGCTTCAAATAAGCAGCAGGACTGGCTTTAGTCTAGAATATCCACAGCCATCCTGTGCACAGAGTTACCTTTCACCACATTCTCTTCTCTGGCAAAAGAGTTAACAATGTTTGCTGATGTCTTTTCTGTGCACAGACACTGTTGATGGCCAAGTTGAGGAAGTGGCAAAGTTGTCAGAACCAGGGGTTGCCAGTGACACGTTGGCTGAGGGACAGGTTTTTGCAAGTGGAATGTTGGACAAGAAGAAACAGAATCAAGGTAAGTGCTGTGAAGACTTGCAGCAGTTTAAACACATCTGTCATGGTTTAATTAGCAAGTAAACACAGAACAGCTTGCTTGATTAGAACTCTACCTCCTGTCCACTTAAATATCTATTCCCTCCACCACCAGCACACCTTAACTGCAGCAGTACATACCGTCTACAACTGATGCAGCACTTTGCAAACTCACAACCTACATTAACATAGAAGGACAAGAGCAGCAGGTGCATAGAAACACCCCTCTCAGTCACACACCATCTTGATTTAGACGTACATCACCACTCCTTCAACATGGAAATCCTGTGCTCACACCTCTACCCCACATTCTGAGAATTAATAAAATATTTAGTTTTGGAGATGCACAAATCAGACAGGACACCGGCTCAATCACAAGTACATTTGGAATTAGGTTGTCTTAGGGAGATGGTTGTGGAGCTGAAATCAGCCACAGCACAAGAATTCCTGAATGCTGGCTACTGATGCCTACTCCATGCATGTGGAAAGGACTAGCTCAGCTGCTGATGCTCTCTACAGTCAAATAGCCCTTTGATATTCACATTCTAGGTTCCACATAGGAAGAATAGTGATTAATTGAGGTACTGGAGAATGACGGGATGTGTGGAAGTAGGTAGGCAGAGAAGTGGAGGAATGGTGGTTGTCTGGGGGTGGAGGTAGGTGTGGGGAGGGGTTTGGTGGAGGGCATTCAAACCTCAGCTTCTGCAAGTCTGTCTAACCAGTGGGGATAGTTTGTTCAAGCTAATTTGAACACTTCTGTCAGATTTCCTTTGTGGCTGCAGCAGGTGGAAGGGAAGATTCAATCAGCTGGAAATGCACATTGTCTTTGTTTTATCTCAGTCTATAGACATTTGCCATTTTTCAAAAGGGTGTTATAAATCAAAGATGGTTCTGAGAATTATTGAAGTGATTTGTTTAAAAATGTATTTTCTACTCTGAAGTTCCAGATCCTTTTCCAGTTGGATCATAGAATCGCTACAGTATCGAAGCAGGCCATTGAGCCCCATCGAGTCCACACTGACCCTCCGAAGAGCATTGCTCCCAGACCCACCCCATTCCTGTACCCTTGCATTTCCCACAGAAAACCAACCTAGTCTGCATATCCCTGGACACTATGAGCAATTTAGCATGGCCAATCCACCCATGCCCAAGGGTGGAATCGAACCAGGGTGCCTGGCACTGTGAGACAGCAGTGGTAACCACTGAGCCACCGTTAATCTGTAAAATCTAATTTCTTCCTGATCTCAACTGTATAAACTCTCTCCTCCACCTCCCAAATCTCCAAGCTCTTCGTGCTGTAAATCCAGTGTCAAGGTCACATTATAGAATCAACAGAACAAAGGCCAATACTGCCATCACAAGGTACTGAGGAATACTACAGGCATTTACAACATGCAAGTTTAAGATCATCACAGAAAGGAGCAGGAATAGGCTGCTCAGCCCATCAAGCTAACTCCACTATCCAGTAGAATCATGGCTGATCTGATTGTGACTTTAACTCCATTTTCCTGCCTGTTTCTCATCACCTATAATTCCTTATCAATCAAAAATCGATTTAACTCTGCCTTGAATGTATTCAGTGTTGCAGCCTCCACTGCTTCCTGAGGGAAAAAATTCCAAAAACCAGAAATCCTCTCAGAAATTCCTTGTCTTAATTATAAATTGGAGACCCTTTAGTTTTAAACTGTGTCCAGAGCTCTAGATATTCCTTGTCCACAGAGAAGGAGCACCGTCTCAGCATCTACGTTGTCAAGCCTGCTCAGAATTTATGTTTCAATTAGATCATCTCTCACTCTTCTCAGCCCAAATGGTTCCTCATGAGACAACCCATCCATCCAGGAATCAGTCAAGTGAACCTTTTCTGACTAGATGCAAGTATATACCATCTTAAGTTCTTTAACATATATAGTTACTAAATAAAAATATATGTATGAGGAGCAGGAGTAGATTACCGGGCTCTTGATCTGTCATTCTCTAAGGTCACGGCTGATTTGATTATTCCTGCCTACTCCCCAATAATGTTTCACCCCCTCACTTTTTCAGGAATTTGTCTGTCTTTGCCTTACAAATATTTAAAGTTTCTGCTTCCAACACATTTAAAGGAAGTGTTCCAAAGATTCATGACTCTCTGTGGTTCTCCTCATCTCTGATCAAATGGGCTGTCCTAATTTTTTAAACAGTGTGTTAGAATCATCACAGATTTTTCATTATCTTTGTTTTATTCATTTATCAATTTTCATTTGGAGCTGTGAACTGAGACCTGAAAAGTGACCTTTGGACTGTGAGCAGCAGCTTGTGTTGAATAAAAAAAAGGGGATACACAAACTGTTGCTTGTTTTGAGGCCTGGCCTGAAAGTTAATTGTAGGTTAGTTTGTGTTCAAGGAGCTGCATAGATGCTTCAACACCAGAGAGGTCTTGTGCTCAAACAGATAGCAGATGTTTGGCCATTAATGAGATCAGTACCTGGGAACTGGTGCCAACAAGTCTGGGATTGTCAACATGAGGGAGAGGCCAGAGTTTAAACTGGTTTTGGACTGTGTTTGGGAGAGAAGGAGTCATGCTGTTGATGCTACAACACGAAGATTTGAAAATTCCCTGCTTAACCTTCCATTATCGGCCATGGAAAGTTCAGACAATAGTAACAAGGTAATAAGTATTACTGAAACTTCATCAGAGTGAACTGAAAAGGTGACACTGATCAATATCTTCAGAAAATCAACGAAGAAATAATCATATATACCTGTGGAACAAAGCATTGTGAAAACCACTGAAGTAATCTGGCTGGTTTGGTTATTTTCTTCTTTTTCATTTATGCCTTATCTGTCTTTGTTTATCTATCTGGCTTTTGTGTGGATGGGGTTGAAAAATAAAGGTTATTTAAAGGGTTTAAATCATAGGCATTAGTTAGGTTACTTTGTTTTTTTTAAACTGTGCATTATTAAATTTGCTGTATTGTTAAGAAATTGTTAAATCTTTTGTTTAAGCTACAAACCCAATGTCTGGAATCAATTAGTCACTAAAGTCTAGGATTGGTTATTCAAAAAGTCTGGTTAGGAACCATTCGGGTCAATTTTAAGGGCCTTTGAATGTTTTAATTCCACTGTGTTGTCAATACATAGGTCGAGAGTCTGGTGTGATGCAGCTGTCTGTCCCTGTATTGTAACAAATGATTCCTGGTTTTAGATTCTCCCACAAGAGTCCTTGTTTATATTTAAGGCTGAGCTAGATTCTTGATCAGTTGGGGAATGAAGTGTTACAGGGAAAATGCAGGAAAGTGGTTGTGAAGAATGTCAGATCAGCCATGATCCTATTGAATGGCAGAGTAGGTTCGAGGGGCCAAATGGGGCCATACTTCTAATGGTCTATAGTTCAGTGCTAAAATGAATAATCCATTCAGCGGTTTCAGCTGACACAGCATGAAGGATTGTGATGTCAAAAGGGATGAATCTCTCAGAACAGGAGTGCAGTTCGTAAGCAGTAGTCTAACTTGGGTTGCCACATGCACAATTTGAGCTGTCTGTTGTGTTCCCCTGCCCTGACTTCAAGTGGTTAATCAGATGTTCCGCAGCAGCTTAAAACCTTGGGCTAAACGACCTGGTCAGCTACCAGGTTGCAGTTGGTGATATTTACCATCAACTAGGAGAGGCACCAGAGAGGTTGACCTGTTATCCATTTACAGAGTGTGGAATAGGAACATGGGATTTAAGACATGCTTGTGGGGTGGAGTATTTTGAGGTCCTGTGTCACTGGGCGTGTGTTGTTAGCTGTGAGCCAGTGGAGCTCTTTGAGATAGTACTTTAAAACATTGTTTTAGTTGATCAAACTTAAGACTCAATGTCCATAAAAGTTCAGCTAATCAGTGACAAACTGTTTAGGAATGGTAAAGATATTGAGGTATACCACTGCACCAGTTGAGCCTGTGAAGCTGCCATGGGGTGGAAATCTTAACCACCCCTCACCAAACAATGAAATTATAGAACAGCTATAATGCAGAAAACAAAACTTCCCAAATGGTTTAAATTGCAGACATCATCCATTCAGGAATGAATATCAGAAAACAAGATAAAAAATGGAACTAAAAGCTTGTTCAAACAGGTTATGTTTTAAGGAGGAGACACAAGTGTCTGACGTAGAACCACCAATAACAGGACAAGAGAGTTTAGGAATAGAAGACTATAGTTGAGGAATGCAGAGTGTACAGTGGATTTTACAAGACTGCCAGGTCAGAAAGGAGCGAGGCCATATGAGGATTCAATAACTATGATAAAAACTTTAAAATTCAAACTCTGCTGAACTAGTAGCCAGTCACAGAGGTGAAGGATGAAGAGGATGGTGTAATTTAGGATTTGGGCAGCACCATTTTGGAAGAATTGAGGCTTACAGAAGTTGAGGCGCCACCCGGGAGAGCACCGATGTATTCTCGGTATACTTTCAGACTGGAAGTAACAAAAGCACGGATGAGAATCATAATCTTTGTCACCATTTAGATCCCTTAATAGCCACACTCCAATCTCCTTCACTGTCTTCCAGATCTACATTTCTGGAGTTCACTCCCTCTGTTGTGCAGCTTCTCCTTTTTTTTGATGGCAGCAGGTGTTCTTAATCATGCCCACACGCTGAAGGTCTTTGGTTAAACTCCTAATAATTACATCTCCCTTGTAAAATAATGTGAAGACCCAGCTCTTCCGTCACCCTTTCAGTCACCTCCCAATTGTGTTTCATTTTCAATTCCTGACATTTGTAATTTACTTTTATGATTATTCATAAACAGGACATGATATGTAAGAGTTAACAGCAAGTGTTTCCTATTTAGTCCTTAGTTTAAATATGTAAACAATTATCTAATAAGTGGGTTCATCAGGATGCAGGGTCCTAAAACCAGACTTTTTTTTTCCAGTAGGAAAGGTGAATCAAATGCCAGAGAGAATAACATCAGGAGAGATTGTTCAGGCGTCTGCAGAGAATCAGAAAGAGGATGAGGCTGTGCAAGAGGGGACACAAGAAGTAATTCAAGGGATGTTGGAACACTCCAGTGACTGGGAAAGGTGCAGCCTACAGAAATCCTTGGAAGAAACAGAGAGGTAGAGAAACAAAGCAAGCCAGCATTCCATGTATTCAAGTGGCAGCACTGCATCTGTTTCATTTCTTTTACAGCTCTTCCCCACTTTCTAGACCATATCACTTTATCAAAGACTTAATTGATTTATTTCTAAGATTCATTTTCTCCTTAATAAAATACAACACTTTTCTGCAATTAATTCAGCTCTCAAAACAGTCTTGCCACTTGTGAGGCAGGGTCTTTGTCACCAAAGAAAAAAAATTGTGAACATAGGAAACAGGACACCTTGCAGTACAGCAGCAACACTCTGCACTGCTAATTCATACAATTAGATCACACCAAAAAAGAATTTCCCATCTGTTCTGTCCCAGCAAACTGCCTGAACCCAACTGCTGAAGGATGCCCTATATTGCACTAGTATTTTCTTCTTCCCATATCAACCATCTGTATGGTATAACTGACAACTCTGCACTGTGTCAAACTGTGTCAGTTCACAGTGGGGAAGCTGGAAATTTGCCCATATCCATTCCACTCAAAGCCCATCATACTTTGAACATATTCAGTCCACCCATGTGGCTGTATCATAGCTTCACTGGCACCTCCATTACTCACTAAATTTAAACTGGCTTTAATTTTTTGTTTAGAAAAAGATGAAAATGTTCATAGGATTTTCCCAATAAAGTAGCACTGAAAGTTGCAATTGTGATAAACTATTTTAAGTGAAATTTGTGGTTTTCATTAGAGCTCATTCTACATTGGATGGTGTTCTAGAGGAGATACTGGAATTGCAACATCTGCCACAGGAACAAATAAACAATATGCAGACAAGTACAGATAATTCAGATGGAGGAAAGGACTTAAGGTAGATCAATTGCTGCAGCCACATTCATTAATAGGTGTGAATTTCAACTACTGTTTTCTGGGTAATATGAGGGAGGTGTGTTCTCACCCCTTTCATTACATCCTGAATAGGAACAAGATTGTCAGTGAAGTCACATTGGGTTACAGTGTTATTATGGACATCATCGAATTGTTATTGTAATTTACAAAACAGACTGCATGGTGTGTTTCAGTGGAGGGGAATATTAATCCGTGCAATAAAAGATTCACTCTCACTGTCTGTGATCTTTATTGTTCCTGAGATGAGGCTATAAGATGTAGGAGCAGAAGTTGTCTATTCAGCCTACTCGATGAGATCATCATTGGTTGATTTGGTCATCCTCAATTCTACTTTCCGACCTTTTCCCCATAACTCTAGATTTCCTTACTGATTAAAAATCTCTGTTGATCTCAGCCTTGAATATGCTTAACAACCTACTGTTGACAGCCTTCTGCAGTAAAGAATTCCACAGATTCACCACAGAGAACAACTTCCTTATCTCGGTTTAAAAGTGATGACTGTTTCTGAGGTTATGCCCTCTGCTCCTACACTCCAACCATTCCACATTTAACCTGTCAAGCTTCTAACAATCTTATAAACTTCAATAAGATCTCCTCTAATTCTTCTAAACCCCAGTAAGTACAATTTTAACCTATTCAAACTCTTTTATAAGATTCTTCCATACCAGGAAACAAGCTGGTGAACTACCTGTGGACTGCTACCTTTCCTTAGATAAAGGGAACCAAAGGACTGAGGTTAAGGTGCAGGCAAGCTCTACATGAGTCCAAGATCCAACGAGTAGAGCTTCTGAAACTACAGCAGTGGTTTAATTTGAATTAACATGTCTACAATCACATTGATGTACAGGTCTGAAATACTGGTGCAGTAAATTTTTATCATAAGACCATAAGAGGAGCAGAATTAGGGCGTTTAGCCCATGGAATCTGCTCTGCCATTTAGTGAGACCAAGGCTAATCTGAATCCTCAACTCCATTTTCATGCATTTTCCTCATAACTCGATTCCCTCACTGATTATACTTAGCAACTGAGCTCTTGCTATTCAGTCTTGCTCATGCTTGCAAGTTTATCGTCATCTCTTGCTATTATATTTATTCCATCCTGTACTAACAATGTTACCTTACTATCCTTTCCTGCCTGCCTATCTTTTCAAAAAGTCACATACTCCTGAATCTGTAGTTCCCAGCTTTGATCGCCTTGTAACTATGTCTCTGTAATGGCTATAAGATCATACCCATTAAATTGTGCTGTTAATTCATCTA
Source organism: Rhincodon typus (assembly GCF_021869965.1). Taxonomy (NCBI): domain Eukaryota; kingdom Metazoa; phylum Chordata; class Chondrichthyes; order Orectolobiformes; family Rhincodontidae; genus Rhincodon; species Rhincodon typus. The sequence goes on along the minus strand of NC_063357.1, from coordinate 6,074,575 downwards.
TTTTATTCCGAATGTTAATCAAGTTCGAGCATTCCAGTGTTTAGGAGGTTAACGACTAAAAGCTCAACTAGCGATGGGAATGAGAAACAGTAGAATCAAAAGAGCAGAGGGTGCAAAATGGAAGGCAAGGTTGCAAGAGATCACAGAAATAGAATGCAGAGCTTTGAATAGTTAACATTGAGAAACTAAGGCATTGTGAATAATTAGTCTGAAATAGGAATTGGTACACATCACTTAATGGTGCTAACCTGGTGTTTGGCTTTACATTAAGCTCCAAATTAATTCCGTGACCAGAGTATTTGGATTTATTTGCGTTTTGAGCTTTTTACATATGGTATGCAGTACTCTATATGTCTATAGTAAGATTATGATGTGTTACTGGCAATGTTGACAGTGTATCACAGAAAGAAGAATACCTCGCTAACGGAAATCAAACCATTATTTCAACTGCTGAGGGAAAAACACAGGGTATCTCGGACAGCAGAACATCAAGAACTGGTGCTTCAGTTGCTCCTGCAAGTAAGATATGAATAAAGGAAGTTGGGAGACTTCCAGACATGATCATAATGTCATGATCACAGTTATTTTCTAAGAATTAAGCAGTTAAATTAAGAAGGTACTGTCAGTTGAAGACATGACAGGATTTGTAAACAGAGTTGGCAGCTCACTATCACCGTCTCAAGGGCAGTAAATGCTGGCCTAGACAGACACACGCATTCCATGAAATGAAAAAAAAACACCAAATAGATCAATTTCCTGGGATTTCACAGTTAAAGCATTGGAAAAAAACTCATAACTGATAGCTAATCTGTATTAATGGCAACAACCTACAAATCAACATGGCTATGTTACTGGATTCCAAAGACCTGGACTAATTTCTACAAACACAAGTTAAATCCCCACCAAAAATCTGGGAATGCTAGTATCTATACTGGTGACACACAACCATCAGATTGTTATAAACCCATCTTTTTCACTAATGCCTTATAGAGAAGGATATCTGCTGTCCTAAACCACCTGGCCATCACATGACTGCAGACCCACAACAGTGTGGTTGACTCTTAACGACATTCAATTAGCTGACCAAGCCACTCAGTTCAAGGCCGTGAATGCTAGCCTGCATCAGCTAAGTGGAATTGAAAATGATCAATGCATGCCTTTTGCTTTTGAGCAAGCAGTTTCATGCAAAGATGGGTCATTGGTTAAATTCAGTTAAGTTCACCCCTTACCAGCAGCTACATGTAGTTTGAAATCTGTAGAAGCCAGAAGCTGTGCAACCTTATTTATCACTTTATTTTCAGGTGGCCTTAGTGAAGAAAGTTTCAATAGAAATCAGATCCAGAGAGCAAACTGGAACCAGCCTCACAGGTATGGCTTTCTGCCAAAACACAGGCCAAGAAACAAGTTACTTCATGGAACAAGATATATCTTGCTCCATTTCTGTTCTTCATCTTTTTGGCTTTCTTTAGCAGGCAAAGATGTCTCCACATGTCAAACTGCAAATTAGTCATCCAGTTGAACATCCTCAACTCACTTATTGTAAATCAGCCATTCCAGAAGGATTAGTTTTTACATAGTACAGTAGCTCTAACTTTGCAGCTTTAAAAAGTCCCATCTACACACAAAGTCATTTACCAAACACAACATCAGTGACAGGAAAATTACAGTATGTATAGCACCAACACAATTGCAATCATACAACTATATGCCCACAATTTTAGATTTTAATTTTATTAAGGAAAACACGTACAGCCAGTGATAATTTTTATAACTATTAGTGCATGAGAAACTTATATAAATCAGACATACAGAAAAGTGGGTAGGTGAGGGAAAACACAATGACATTAACATGAAGGATACATTACATCTAGACATATGGAAACTGGCGTGTTTCACAATGAATCTTAAGGGGATGAATTAGAAGATAGAATGGCAAACACCAGTGGATCTTCAGGAATTAGTTTAATGCAATATCTCACCTATGATTTGTTTTGGCAGGGTCATCATCTTGGAATAAACCAGGACTTGAAACTAAATTCCACAAGGAGGAATTGCAGTTCAAGAAATTACAAAATACACTATGTTGTCCGATGTGCTGTATCCTCAAAATACCTTTAAAGATTTTTCGATTATTACCAAATATAATAAATTTAGTACAAGTGTTTAAACATTCTACTTGGTCCAGATTATGAGTGGCATCACAGGTTTGTTAAACTTAGAAATCAGCACATTATATTTGTATCTGCACTAAAATGACATCTATGATGTGCCTTAACCAATTTTTGAGCGAAAGCTGATTTAATCAAGACTTTTAATGATCTGATGGATACATTGAGGAACTGCTCTTTGATTGTCCCGTCGTTCTGGGTTCCCAGTCTTTAAATTTAGAGTGAAAATAGGAAATTCTTTACTCTATCTCCCCAACTGCAATACAGAAAAATAGGTGGCATCTGAGAATCTTGACCAGTCCAGGCAGAATAGTTAAAATAGAGAAGGCATGATCCAAGCAAGTAGCAGCGCAGACTGAAGGGCTGAATGACTTTGGGCTGTTCCCTGGTTTTTTTCCTTCTTATTGGCCTACCTTTACTTCTTCTTTCCAATTGGTTGTTTTCTGCATTCTTATAACTGTTTTTAAATTTATTGATGGGATGTCACTGGCTTAGGCAACATACAAGACCATATGATATTGGAGTAGAATTAGGCTACTCAGCTCATGAAGTCTGCTCTGCCGTTTGATCATGGCTGTATGTTCGTCGACCCCATTCTCTTGCCTTCTCCCTCAAACCTTCAATTTTCTTATTAATCAAAAACCTATCTATTTCAGTGTTAAATACACTCAATGACTTCACCTCCATAGTCTTCTGTGGCAATGAGTTCCACAGATTCACCACTCACATTGCCCATTCTTAATTTCCATGGGAGCAGTTAAGAGTCAGAGTCAATCAGTTGCTATGGGTCTGGAGTCAGAACTCTAGCAGATTTCCTTCCCTAAGAGACATTAATGAACCAAATAGATTTTTAACGACAAATTGGCAATGCCACCGTCTCCACACTACATTACACACTATCTTTCCAAGATGCAGACATAGGGCAACATTCCTCACTTAAAAGTTGTGGGAAGATATCTTGAAAGCAATCTTAGCAGCTGAATATCACTGGAGCAAACTCACTTTTCAAAATATCTTATGAATTTGAGACCAAGCTATTCTGCATAAAACTTAAAACCCCTAAACAACCCACAATACAGACTTTTAAAAATATATGTGGACTACTTAGTCCTTCAATGCATTTCATTTATGCTGGATGTATGTGAACGTATCCCACACCTGTCCTATTAACATTTAACTGATAATCTGGCTGTTGATAGATAATAGATAAAATGAAGCTATGGACTGCAGAAACCACTGACGAGTGAGAACAGTAGTGGACAGAGACAGAGCTCAAGGATGCACAATTTTATAGACAAAAATCAGCAATACAAGAAAAACAAAAAAGATAAAATGAAATTTGAATTTTATACCAGGGATTTTACTGGAATCTGTGTTAACAGATTGCATTAAGGAAGTGCTATAACTCCAGTGTTTGTCAGATACAAGATAGGAAATCATTTCTACATTGAATTGTGGCTGTAAACCCACATCCCATCACAATCACTCGTTTTCTCTCTTCCTGTAGGGACTAAAAAATAAACATGGTTCAACATTGGGTCAGTGAGCAATGGTAAGGCCTTTTCCATTACCACTGATCTGTAACTAACTTGTGTTTGTAGTAAACTGTGTAAACCAAATTCAAAATGGCGAATATTCAATTCTCCATTGCAGCTATCCTTAACTTAAGGCCACAAAAGCAAGGACAAAAACCCGTAACAACCTTATTTCACTTTATTCAACATCAAAAATTGACCAGTTAGCTTAATCCAGTGTTCATGTAATTATACAAAAACAGCAGGATAGATCAGTACAAAGAATCTTTTCAGAGTGAAATCTTTGCTGGTTTCCTCTGTTGGCTTCAGGATAGTCAAATACAGAATTTAATTTCAACTCAGTCTCCTAACTTCACACCTTCAGCTCAGTGCAGACCAATCAAACAAAGACTTAAGCAAAAGTTAGACTGTACACAAGGTTCTATGAACTAGGAAGTGACAATACATTGTATAATTTCCTCCTCCACACAAATTACCAACCAAACGACGTCAGTAAAAGTGCAATATCTACTTTTTTTTCCAAAAAAAATCTCCAATGCTATGGACAAGGGGCAGGCAACTTCAAGAGAGGGCAAGATAAATACTTTGAAGGTGGCTAATATGAGATAACAGCTGCTCAGATGGAATTTTCATTGTCCAACATACAGCATCTCCCCCAGCTTAGATACCACTTATCCGACTCTGTTTGGGGTGGACAAGGGAACACTCCCCAGGTGCAAATCCACCACTTTTATGTTGCAACCATTTAAGGTAATTTAATGCAACCAAAGGTAAAGTTATCTATCTCCGTTGATCAGTTGCTCTCATTGTAAAACAAAAAGTCCAGAACCAACAGCATTGAAAAGCGAAGAAAATATGGCATTTGATTCCGTTGCCAATTAAAGTGATCTCTTGACATTGTCTCGGTCTTAACAATTGAGTCCAGCACTTTAGGAAGACCAGCTCCTGATGCACAGCAAAGGTCACAAGTGAAAAAAGAACTTCAACTATTGCAGTTTCCAGATAGTTTCATGCTCATTTTCAATTACAATCCAAAGATCTTAAACCTGCATCTTAAGGTTCAAAGATCTCAGAACGAGACAGTTAGCAAAAGGATGTTACACTCCTCTCTAAGTTATGCAAGGTCCAAGTGAGAGAACCCGGTCAGCATTTATGAGTGTTTAATGGAAAGCCGGACTCGTCCTTTTTTGTCTAGTTGAAGGATTTCAAGAGCTTTTAATGTTTTTAACTTTGATTCAGTTGCTTTCATGTTGAGCTTGTTCATCTGCATCACACTCAGCGCAGAACTGGAAAGAAAATAAACGAAATGTAAAACAATCCAGGGATACTGTCAATCATAGCTTTCCCTTAATTTTTGAAGGCAATAAATGACAAAGAGCAGACAAGAAGCCACTTGCATACTTGATTGAGATTCAGGCACAGTTAAAACTCCAAAAAAATACACCCAGACTAACCACAGGAATGTGACATATGGAGGTTGTGAGTTGGATTGATATCTTTGAACCAATCAAATGCTTTTGGTTAGAGGACAATCATAGAACCTTATTTTCTGGATAATCTGGAAGTATTTCCTTTCAAGGACTTCAAATTAAGGAAAGTTAGTGACACTACAAGTTGTAAAAAAAAATTGTTATATTCTTAAATTTGTAACAATGTCAACTTCTTGAGCATATGAATCTATCTTCAACCTTACTGACAGTGGCAAGAGGCATCATTGTGTGAACCCAATGGAAAATTCCATTCCTCATTCCACTCTGCCAAGGTTGGGAGGAATGGAAAAAGAGCAAGACAAATATACAATGGAAACTGGATACATACTATTTTGACTTTCATAGAATCCCTACAGTGTGGAAACAGGCCCTTCGGCCCAACAAGTCCACATCAACCCTCAGAGTATCCCACCCAGACCCAGCCCCCTATAACCCATTTAATCTACACATCCCTGAGCACTACGGGCAATTTAGCATGGCCAATCCACCTAGCCTGCCATCTTTGGACTGTGTGAGGAAACCGGAGAAAACAAAAACAAGTTACTGGAAAAGCTCAGCAGGTCTGGCAGTATCTGTGGAGAGAAATCAGAGTTAACATTTCGGGTCTAGTGACCCTTCCTCAGAACTGAGGAAGTTCTAAGGATCACCGGACCTGAAATGTTAACCGATTTCTCTTCACAGATGCTGCCAGACCACCTGCCGAGCTTTTCCAGCAACTTGTTTTTGTTTCTGATTTACAGCATCCACAGATCTTTCAGTTTTTATACAGTAAAGGCAGCATTCATTGCCTGTTTTGGTCAATGCATTGAGTATAGGACTTGAGAGGTCACGTTGCAGCCGTACAGGACATTGGTTAGGCCACTACTGGAATACTGCATTCAATTCTGGTCTCCCTGCTATTGGGAGGATGTTGAAAGGGTTCAGCAAAGTTTTAGAAGGATGTTGACAGGGTTGGAGGGCTTGAGCTACAAGGAGAGGCCAAACAGACTGGGGCTATATTCCCTCGAGGGTCAGAGGTCTGAGGGGTGACCTCATTGAGGTTTATAAAATCATGAGGGGCATGGATAGGGTAAATAGACAAGGTCTTTTCCCCAGGGTAGGGGAGTTCAAATTAGAGGGCATAGGTTTAAGGTGAGAGGGGAAAAATTTTAAAGGAACCAAAGAAGAAACTTTTTCACGCAGACGGTTGTGCATGTCTGGAATGAGCTGCCAAGAGGGAGTTGTAGAGGCTGGCACAATTACAACATTTAAAAAGCATCTGGATGGGTATGTGAATAGGAAGGGTTTAGAGGTATATGGGCCAAATGCTGGCAAATGGGACTAGATTAATTTAGAATATCTGGTCGGCTTGGACCGAAGTGGGTGTTTCCATGCTTATATCTCTATGACTATATGTCCCCATCAAACACAAGAATGGTCCTGCCAAGTCTAGACCCCCATGGTTGACATTATTACAGGGCAAGATTGAACAACAGTGCTTACGATAGTCACAAAAAAGAACTCAACATGCAAATAGCCTAGAGGAGTACAGAAAGTACAGGATCAAGTTTAAAAAAAAAAGGAAATTAAGGAGAGGGCACGAAAAAAAAAGTATTAGCAAGCAAGCTGTTGAGCTGCTGCAATAAGTGTCGCTGCTTCTGAACCAGGCAATTGGGCTTCGAGTCCTGCCTGTACCAGAGATGTGTTAAAGCATGCAATCAGAAGCTTCTCCTGAGAAGGGACAATGTACTTGATTATATAGGGGTCCTCTTGTGGTGAACGGTAGTGTCCCAACCCTGGACTGGGTTCATGTCCCACCTGCTCCAGAGGTGTGTAATAACATCTCCGATCAGGCCGATTATAAAAATAGGTTAAAAGAAAACCCAAATATAAATTTACCTGGATATACTGAGCAAGAGGACAGTTAAGGAAAAAGTGGGTCCTACAGATGAAGGAAACTTGTATGAAGATGCAGAGGATATGGGAAGAATCTTAGATGAATTTTTTGTCTCTGTATTCAAAGGGATGATGTGGACGTAGTAATCCAAGAGGAGCAGTGTGAAATATTGGACAAAATAATCATAACGAGAGGGGAAGTGTTGGGGGAGTTTGAATCCTTGAAAGTGGATAAGTTACATCACCTTAAGAGCTTTAAGGTGCAGGACTATGGGCCATGTGCAGCAAGATGGGATTAGAAAGGGCATCTGGGCATCTCTGGGTCAGCATGGACCCCCTTCTGTGCTGTATCATTTCTACAGTCGTATTCTACAAAGCCCTCAAGTGCTGCTCCATTGCTGCCTGGAACATAGAGCAACGCACAAGGATTGAGCTAAGGCTTGGATTCCAGCCAAGTACACCTATACACTAATTGTGTATACAACATGTGCTACTGGATATTTTCCTGCTTCAGATCAACCTACTCTGGCTGAAGGGCCTTGCAAGCACACAGTGATGTGATACGAGGAGTAAAAGTCAGATTTTGTTTTTTCCCTATACATGTAAATAAAGGCCACTGATCAAATTGCTGTTGTACGCCATACTAGAGTTAAATAAAAGGTTAGAAATTCATTCAGTGCTGCAAAGTTAACAGGTTTAATCGGGATACAATCTAAAACAGACGGATTATGAAATATTTGACTTCTTAAGCAAGCAGCTACAGCAAATCAAGTAGCTGTCATAAGATGACTAAAACTGTCAGATAGTAATGATACAGAAATGGGAGAGATAACAACCTCTAAACCAATAGGATGAAAATCAGCAACTGCCAATGTCAGATGGGACTGAAGAGCAAACAGAAACATTCTGACAGCCTAATTAAACTCATTGGATCTGCTCAAGAAATACCAAGCCTACAGATCCCTGATTTTACTTCCTCAGCAGCTCCAACATTCAACTAGAGGCAAAGGACTTCACTGTAAACACAGTATCTTCCAATGCACTCTTCCTAGAGTCATCATCAATGGTGACTGAAAGATAACAAAATTCATCCAGGTTTATCAGGAGTTGCACCCTCACCTATTTTTGTTGCTTATGAAGTGATCAAAGAGTTGCTGATAAAACGTGTTCAACTCAGCAAGTTTCACAGTTTGCCTCACATTTTGCGGTACAGACATGAACATCTTCTCAGTGACTGGTTCAAACTCAACTGAAACACAAGTGACATAGTTTACAGTTAATTAAAAACAACAGTTGATCAGAGTTTGTAATGCAGAAAATGTAATGAATGACCGTTGTATCATTTGAGATGAATTCACTGATTATGAAGCTAAAAAAGGTCATTAGTACTGTACGAATGTTTAAAAACATTTCATGACCTGTTCTTTTACCCTGATTAACACATTTAAATGAAAAGGGATAAGCTGTTATTCACTAATTTGTAGAGTTAATTTTTAAAAATGAAAATAACTTATTTTAGAAGTCTCAGCACACTATGTCAGAGTGATCAAGCACAGACTTAAGATCACAGCGCCTGGTCCTGTGCCCTTCTACACATTAATTGTGCCATGGGATCTACTTAAGAAGGATGTCCTCCTGATCTCTGGTCCAACACTTCTCCCTCAACTAAGTACCAAAGCGATCACTCAATTTCTGTATGAGGAAACTTGCTATTCTGAAAAATAGTCACTAAAAGAGGTGATAAAGTATTTAACTTGCAGAGCTTCAGTGAAGTTCAAACTGAAGTTCTATTTCACAACAGCCACAAAAGTATTTTCAGCTGGTGGTATGTCAAGATGATGAACTAAAGTTGGATTATTTCACATTTCATGAGCAATACAGTAAATTTTACTAAATTATGGAGTCACAGATGCCACATACTCTGCGAACGTCAGTGTTGAGGCAACTGAAGTAAAACTAAAAAGATGACAACAAAATTCTTGTGTCACCGCCTATATTTTATTTCTGGTTTTTGCTCTGTTATTTTCTGCACCAAACTGCCAAGAATATCCAATACATTTTGCCAACACTCTCCTTTACACTCAGTCCAATCACATACCATTCTGTGACATATTTCTTAATTAGAAGGCGCAGAACTGAAGTCAGGTTTGGCTCGCTAAATTGTGAGAACAAACAAGCCACACTGATCAGGCAGTTGCTGGTCAACACCAGATCTGCAGACCTCTGAAGAGAATTATCTATAGAATCAATTTTACTATGCAGAAGGCAGCAAGCTGACCCACTGTGTGTATACGGGCTCCTAGAAGAGCTATCCAGCTAATCTCATTCACCAGTTGTATCTCTGTAGCCCTCTAAACGAGTTCCAAATTTGGAATCCAGAGCAGAGAGAACAGAAAACCACTTCAGCAGTCTAGTTCTTTATTTAGAAAAGGATATACCGTGTTAGAAGCAGTTCAGAGAAGGTTCACTCAATTCATTCCTGGGATGAGATTATCCTATTATGAAAAATTGGACATGCTGGGTTTGTACCCATTCAAGTTTAGAAGAACAAGAGTGATCTTATTAAAATGTATCAGCCCCTCAGGATCTCGGCAGGGTAAATAGTGGTAGAATTCTCTTCCTTCAAAAGTAGTGAAGGCTCTGTCATTGAATTTATGCAAGGTCAAGTTAAACAGAATTTTGACATAGGATTCTACAGTTATGTGACGGTTAGAAAAGTGGGGTTGCAACCATAACGAAATCAACCATGATTTTATTGAATGGCAATGGGAAGCCTGCAGGGCCTAATTTTATTTTTTCAGTCTTATGCTCCTATAATTGCCATTCACTAACTGCTCTATTGGATTTTGGGAGAAAACTTCAATCAGTCTCAGCTGTGACCTACAAAGAGTCAGGTCAGATTGGAAAGATAGCGTTCAGAAAGCATCTGATTTTCCTTAATTACATTTTGTTGCACACCAACCTTTCACTTGTTGCGATTCTGGAGATCCTGCACAAGGTTCCTGTCAGAAAAAAAAATTGACAAGATCAGTTTTGTTTAATGGAGAAAAAAGTAATCAAAAACAAATGAACTGGAGTCAGAGCTTTAAAACAAAACAGCAGACATACTTGGAAGAGGATCAAACTGCCCACCAAAAAGTGTCCCAAAGTAATTTTTGGACCCACTCAAGATTTAAAAAGGAAAACTTAAAAGACTATCATGTTTCATTTTAACAGTATTTCATTTGGAGAAGTTAGTCTATTGTATTTACATAACTGCTTTCCCCATTGCCACATTTTCACCTGACTATTCTCATTAAGTATTACTGTGTTGCATACCCAGACAGAGGTACGCTTCCAAAAGTTAAATAGCATAACCCATAACAAAGAAACAGGAGTAGGCCATTCAACCCTTTGAACCTGCTCTGCCATTCAATAGAAGCATACTGATCTGATATTCCTCACATCCACTTTCCTTCCACTTCCCTGACTAACACTGCTGTCTCACAGCACTAGGGACCCGGGTTCAATTCCACCCTCGGGAAACTGTGAGGAGTTTGCACACACCCCGTGTGTCTGCGTGGGTTTCTGCTGGGTGTTCCCGTTTCCTCCCACCGTTCCAAGATGTTCAAGTTGGTGTACTGGCCATGCTAAATAACAGGGACGTGTAGTTTAGATGCATTAGCTGTGCGAAATGCAGGGATACGGTGGGGAGGACGGATCCGGGTGGGATGTTTTTCGGAAGGTAGGTGTGGACTTGTTGGGCCAGATGGCCTGCTTCCACACTGTAGGGATTCTATATCATATCTAAATCAGTGCCCTTTTATTCTGAGACTATACCCTCTGGTCCTAGACTCTCCCATGAGGGGAAACATCTCAGCATGTACCCTGTCAAACCCTTAAGAATCCCCGATGTGCTTTGGGGGGGGGGGGGGGGGGGGTAGTCTGAGAGAGAGAGGGGGCTGTTTGTGCACGTGTGCGAGTGTGTTTCTGTGAGAGGGCATGCGTGTGTTTGGGAGTATATAGTGTGGTCACACCTGTAGTGTGACATGAACCCAAGATCACAATTGAGGCTGTGCTCATGGGTACAGAACTTGGCTGTCAGCCTCTGATCAGTGATTTTGCATTGTTGTGCATCTCAAAGTCCACCTTGGAGATGCTTACCCGAAGATCCAAGGCTGAATGTCCTTGACCTCTGAAGTGATCCCCCACTGGGAAGGAACACCCCTGTCCGATGATCGTGGCGCAGTCTCCATTCATCCATTGTCATAACGTCGGCACGGTCTTGCCATTATACCATGCCTCAGGGCATCCTTGCCTGCAGCATACGAGATACACAACAGTGGCTGAGCCACACGAGTGTCTGCTGCGTACGTGGTGGGTGGTGTTCCCACGTGATGGAAGTGTCCATGTCGATGATCTAACATGTTTTGCAGAAGTTGCCATGGCATGGTTGTGTGGTGTTGTGGTCAATGTCGCCCTGAAGGCTGGATAGTTTGCTGCAAAAAGTGGTCTGTTTAAAGTTTGGCAGTTGTTTAAGGTGAGAAGTGGAGGGGTAGGGAAGATCGTGGCAAGGTACTCATAGTCGTCGATAATGTGTTAAAGCCTGCAAAAGACTTCAGGGTCAAGGACATTCGGCCTCAGATCTTTGAGTAAGCATCCTCCAAGGTGGACTTCGAGACACAACATCGCAAAAATCGCTGAGCAGAGGCTGATAGCCAAATTCCATACCCATGAGGACAGCCTCAATCGTGATCTTGGGTTCATGTCGCACTACAGGTGATCCCACCACACTGTATGCGTGGAAGCATACACAAACAAACTTATACAGACCACCCCTCCCCCACGTGTGTTTTCTCTCTCTCTCTCTCACTCTCTCACACACACACACACACACACACACACACTCTCTCTCACAGATACATCTTTGAAACAATTCGTGTATGTGTAATTGCAGATACATTCTGTTTTGCTCAAAAAATTAAAACTTGAACCCCAGTTTAAAACAGAGATTCTAAGCAAGACCTCACACCTAAAATGCATTGTCTGATCGGAGACATCACTTCTTATATACATTGATAAAACATTTAATTACATCGGGACAATGACTTGAAAGGAATCTGGATTTTGCTTTTTAATCAGGAGTCTCCTTCTTAAGCTATTAAAGATTCAATAAGATAGCAGTCAGTTTTAGGGTTGTTACCTTATAAACTCTCTCTGTCACACTAACCTAAGGAAGGGGCTGAGCTCCGAAAACTTGTGTTTTCAGATAAACCGGTAGGACAATCACCTGGTGTCATGTGATTTTTGACTTTGTCCATCCCAGGCCAACACCAGCATCTCCACATCATGATTTTGAAAACTATCACGTCTCCTCTTAGCGTTCTCTCGCCAAAAGGAACAGTCCCAAATTCTCCGGTCTGTCTTCATAACTCTCTTATCCCTGGAATTCATTACCACAGGAAGTAGTTGATGCCAAAACATTGAATGTACTCAAGAGATGGCTAGATATAGCACTTGGGGCGAATGGGATCACAGATTATGGGGAGAAAGCAGGATTAGGATATTGAGTTGGACGATCAACCATGATCGTGATGAATGGCAGAGCAGGCTCAACAGGCCGAATGGCCTCCTCCTGCGTCTATATTCTATTTTCTGTGTAATCATTCACAAACTTCTTCTGCATTCTCTCCAACGCATTCACATCCTTCCAAACATGCAGTGCTTGGAATGGCATACAGTACTTCAGCCAAGGTATAAATAGAACTCTTTATAAGTTCAGCATAACCTGTCTGCCATTGTACTCAAAGCTCCTATTAATAAAGCCTAGAAAACTGTACGTTCTCTCTTCGAACATTGAACTGCATCTGTCACCTGCTCGCCCACTCCAAGTCATCAATGCTCCCAAGTTTCATTTTCCTCTTGCTCGCTAGTTCATGTACACCCAAATCATATAATGGCACAAGTGAATGCAATTTAGAAAGGCACAGTAGTAAAACACAACATACCTCACAAGGACCTGCTCCAGTCAACACCTCAGATTTCAGAACCTTCTGCAAAGCCCATTGCTCACTGTCAGTGAGTGGACAAAACTGGAGAACAAAAATTAGTTGGTTGTAATTGCACCATAAGCTGATGAGCCTACTACAGATGAACAGCAGGGAGTACGTTAAAAAGACATCAGCACCCACAAGAAAATCTCACTAGCAATTAAGAACTCAGTTTCAGTTTAGCTTGCATAAACCAACAGACCAAGATCAATAGAACACAAAAATGCAGGAAGTGCACAGCATACCAAGGCTTTTGTTGGATTGGAGAGGTGGGGGTGGGGGTGGTGGGTTGGAGAGCTGGTCAGCACATGATGCTATTGTGACAATGTCACTGGAGTTATAATCCAACAGCTCAGGCTAATGCTCTGAAACAAGTGTTCAAATACCACCACAGCACTGAGTGGAATTTCATTTTACTTAATAAATCAGGAATTGAAAGTTAGTCTCAGTGATGGTGACCATGACAACTATCATCAATTGTCTTAAAGATCCACTTGTTTAAACCAATGTCCCTTCAGGGAGGAAATCTGTCATATTCACCTGGCCTACGCTGTACATGACTCAGAGCCAAAGCAACATGGTAGACTCTTAACCGCCCTCAAATGGCCAAGTAAACCACTCCGTTCAAGGGAAATTAGCGATCAGCAACAAAATGTTGGCCTTGCCAGTGATGCCCACATGCCATGGAAGAATCAAAGGGAAAAAAGGTAATGGGGGCAGCACGGTGGCTCAGTGGTTAGCACTGCTGCCTCACAGAGACCAGGGTTCAAGTCACCCAAGGGTGGAATGTCTGTGTGGAGTTTGCACGTTAACCCACGCAGACACGGGGAGTTCTCCGGGTGCTCTGGTTTCCTCCCACAATCCAAAAATGTGCAGGTTAGGTGGATTGGCCATGGAAAATTGCCCGTAGTGTTCAGGGATGTGTAGATTAGGTGGGTTATAGGGGGACGGGTCTGGGTGGGATGCTGTGAGGGTCGGTGTGGACTTGTTGGGCCAAAGGGCTTGCTTCCACACTGTACGGATTCTATGATTTATGATCTTAAAGAAATATTTTACGTGGGCCCTTCAGAACAAAATGACAAGACTTCTGTTTGGAGCACTGATGAGGGATCTCTCCCAAATAAAATGAGCTCTGGTAAACCATTCCAGCATCTCAATTTTTGGCTTTAGGTTTCCATCATTCATAGCTTTTGCATCTGTTGTTTTCAACTATAAGAAGCAAAACCAACCATGTTATTCTCTTGGCATTCAGTGAAAACTCCTAATTAAACACTGTTAAGACAACACGAGAATCTCAGTAACATCAGTATTGTTGAGCTTTGAGCGAGCTCAGCTCACTCGCCTACCTCAGCAGTCAGTGAATGAAATGTTTCAGAATTTCACTGAAATGTTTTAAAGTGGTCGCTTTAATGAATGACATCCCCACTGCAGAGCGACAGGATGGAGACCCAACCTTGCAGGAACTGTGGAACAAACCTCCGTTACTTGGCCTTCCCAGAGGTGGGCAAAAAATAAAACTAAAGTGGCATGTGAAAAAGGAGACCAGCCACAAAGAAACAGGCCAAGATTCTTCCTCATAGACGAGGGAAAGGATACTATTTAAAGTATTCCCACTTCCACCCTAACTGAATGCAATAGCAAACACAGGAAAGAGTAATAACTGAACTTGGCTGAAGCCTGTTCTTATCAGTTTTAAAGAACAAACATATCTTGCTCCCTTTGGTGCTTTGAAGCCTTGGTTCCGGCCAACAAGCTCTCCATATTTACAACACTAGGTTTGTACTATGGAAACAAAGGGACCTCATTGGGCACAATCTACCCATGTGAATTTGTTAGTAGCTTTATTATGCTTGAGTACAGCAATGGGTTTATGGGCACCATCCGCTTAAAAACACCACACGCAACTAATTCAAAAATCAACAAATAAGCCAGTGAATAATAGCTTCTCTTTCAGTGCAACATAGCTTAGTTTTAACAAAAAGCAGTGAAGCCGCTTTAAATCTATTAACACAAGGCTCACCTTACAAGACAGTAGTTAAATCGATTTACCTCGAGGTCACTCTGCTCTTGCAGTTTCTGCACTAACTGAAACGTGGTAGCAAGTTGCGAACGGATAAAATCCACAGCCTCTTTTTGTTCACGGGCAATCTGATCTGCCTCCACAGATAATTCACGGTAACGAGATTTTATTACCCTCAACTGCTCCAGCAGTTTTACTGGATTTTCCTAAAGTACATATAGGAAGCATAGTGATCACCGTGGTGTACAGAAACAATGCAGGTCAATATCATTTTGAATCAGCCAGGCCTGCAGTTAGTAGACTAAGTTAACTCTAAAGGGGTTATGCTCCGAGTAGTTCCGGCTGTAAATTGTTACAGCAAGATTTCCTCCAAGAGTAAGGATTTTCCATTGAACTTCCTCACCTGAGAAAATTCTCAGTGGATAATCACAGCTGAAAAGGCAGCAAACAAAAAGAGTAAACTGCCTTTGAATTTGCTGACAAGTCAAGAAACAAGCTAGTTAAATATTTTCAAAATTGTGTACACAGCAGTCACAGCGCCAGGGACCCGGGTTTGATTCCAGTCTTGGGTGATCGTCCATGTGGATCTTGCACATTCTCCCTGTGTCTATGTGGGTTTCTGCCAGGTGCTCCGCTTCCTCCCGCAGTCCAAAGATGTGCAGGTTAAGTGGATTGGCCCTGCTAAACTGCCCATAGTGTCTGGGATGGGCATGTTAGGTGGGTCAGCCATGAGAAACGCAGGGTTATAGGAACATGGTAGGGGGTGGGTTTGGGTGAGATGCTGTTCAGAGGGTCAGTGTGGACTCAATGGGCCGAATGGCCTGCTTGCACATTGTAGGGATTCTATGAGTCTTGGTGGGATGCTCTTTGCAGAGTTGGTGTGGACTTGTTGTGCCAAATGGCCCGTTTCCACACTGTAGGGGCTCTATGAAATGCAAGGTGTTCTCCCCCCTACACCCTACCCTGGCCCCGATCAACGTCCTAATCAGACAATAAACCTTCTGTTGTGCAAGGTTCCTCCAGGGTCCTAAAGGCTTTATGAAGTCCCTGAAGTGCAAATAGCATAGTACAGGCAGAAATGAAAAAAAAAAAGGACAGAGCATGGAGTAGACAACTAACATTAAGCAGGAGAACTTGCAGAATAGTTTTTCAACAATGTAACTGTATAGTTAGAGCCTGGTATACCTCAGAATACTGTATGCTGTAAACTACTCCAAGCCTAAAAGACAATTCTTGACCTTGCCTTCTCCTTAACCAGGATGTCTCGAACCCAAACTCATGGACGTGGGCATAAAACCACACAAAAGACATACCTGTGCCGGTGCGTTGCGAGGAAGATTTTTCACTATTTCAAACTCTAGCTTGTGCTCGATATAATCCAGGTCAAACTCTGCCTTCTGGAACTAAAGTAAGGAAAGTAAATCACTGAAAAAGTACAAGTTAAAAATTTGCTTCTTGGGTAGACTACTTTTATCAGCAAGTAATCATATCAGTGCTCGTTATCTCCACCATCATTCCCTCAGTATTCTAACACTAGACCAGCAAGAGCTCACACACAAATGATCTTCCGCAGCACTAAGAGTCAATCCTTGAACTCCTTCTGACAAAGCAGAATGGGAGGGAAGTCACATAGTTCAGCTTTAAAGCACAAGTTTCAAAATCGTGTTATAGATGCCCCCAAAGATTGTTTATATAGATATTTATTGGAGTGGACGTCAGTGCACATCAAGCAGTCAAACGTCTCTTGAACTGACCCACTCAGGCTAATTTATAAAAGTAATCTGAATGGATTAGGATAAACCAAACTCAAGAATATCCAATGTTTACTAACAAATGCCAAAAATTGTTGTACAAATGGGGACTGGGGTGCAGCGGATGGAAAATGTCAGTTTGAAACTTGCCCCTCCACCCAAGAGCAGAGGGGCATCTTACCAAATAGTCATTGTGGTCCTGTAGTACAGTCTGCTCTCCCTTATTGGAACAGCCAGCACACACTAAAAACAAAACAAACAAGGATGCACAGACTCCAAGCCTCTCATTGAAGGACCTTTCACAAGAGGACTAAATCAGTAATCACAGAACCCCACGCTTCCTTATTTAAAATACATTACTCTACATATGAAATCTGAAAGTGCTGCACGTAAACATCATTTTAATAACGCTTTCACAAAAGCGAGTATTGCGGACATCAGCATGATGGCTGCCCGTGTAACAATTTAAGACACTCCCCTTTCTAATACAAGGCTAAACTCACCACCAGCCTTGGGTAACCGTGATGCACCTGGTCATCCTGCTGCTCTCAGCATTGCTCCTTCCGAGGTGAGGCAGCCGGATCACACTGCATTGCACATGTAGTGACCATTCATTTGTTTATTTGTGCACAGCTGCCCCCTGCATGTCTTTTACAGATCCCAGAAATCAGTGAGCCCCAGAGATTGAAAATGGCTGCTTTGGGGAATTATGACAAGTATTCTTGAAAAAGTGAAACAAAAATTTTCCTTCTTCTGTACGTCAAATGAAAAAAAATGGACTGGGGTGGGGGAAGATACAAATAAAAGGCCACCTCACGGTTTCAAATCATAAAATTGAAGCGTTAAAAATTTACTATTGCCACAGCAATCTCTTAAAAAGAGTAAAAACTGCAACTGGTAACAAACCAGTCTGAAGTTATAGAACCTGTCGTGATTGTTAGCCAAGGTGCAGATGAATTGGGAGTCAGAAGTAAAACTTGTTTGTGCCTGCCAACTGCACATTTCTGCTGTGTTGGAATCTAAGAAGGTAAATAGTCTTGAGGGAATTCACAGAAGCAGGGACATGTAGATCATCTGCCTGCTGTTTCACAAGAGACAAGCTGAGATGCCCCTGGGGGAAAACACACTCAAAACTCAGTGCTGAAACATCTGGTTTTTGGCTTGAAACCCAATTCCCATGTGTGGAATTTAAACTTGAGCTGTGAATTATACACTCCCTCAGGCAAGGCAATAACAAGTACATACCAATTTACCTGCATAAAATTTGTTGCTTCGACAAAATACACACTTCAATATTGCAGCATCCTTTTTCCCAATGGTTCAATAAGTCAGTAACGTATATCACAGGAATTTAATCCCTAGTTTGTGTCCGGTTTGCTGGTTTCAGACAGTGAGGAGCTCAAGTTATATTTAGTCAGAGTAAGGGACACTGTTCCTTCACTATGCAGAGATCCCTTTCTGCAACTGGACAGAAAGCCTTATTTAAATTAAGCCCATCTCACAGGATTGTCTAAACTGCAGTACTATTGTAATGTGGAAAACAGTTGAACCAACTGACACAGCAGTATCACCCCAATTCATCCAAAAGTCCTGTTGATTCGGATATTATTTCCTTAAGTCACCTTCTGACACTAAGTGGGACAGGATCTAGTCGAAGTTTTCAGAATGCTTTAAAAAACAACTTCTGTACCCACTTAATCAAGAAAAACTTGCTATTTAACAAGCTACAGGAGTATAATATTTCAGTATGGTCCTTTTTCTGCCTGCACACATTACCAATTGTTTATTCATTAATTTATTCATTAAAAAGAATACACAGTTTCCCTTTAGACAGGATATAAAGAAATTCTTTAAAATGGAAGTGCTTAAAAAAAAAGACTGGTCTCATTAAGTAAAGGACTATTTTCCATTTACAAGAGTAACTACTAAAGACATTGTGATAATATTAAATGTTTGAAAGACTTACAGTCCTGAAGGCAGTTATATAGTTTGCAATATTCACTTCACATTACTAGTTTTTAGAAAGTGAGTTGCACTCTATAATGGTCCTTGGACCAGAGATTGCCACAACTCTCTTTATATTTTGAAATTTCTAAACTAAAATCCAGTCATACCAAATAAAAGGCATGAATAGGGAGTATTTTGAAATTAAAACTGCAGCCTGTTAAGCAAGTGCTTGGGGCAGCCAATGAAGGCATCCAAGGATGAAATTAAAACTATCCTCTCCTTACAACTGAGATTTCTCTCCCTTCCGGAGAGGGACAGGACACAACGAAATGCATTTGTCTAAACCATCTACCAGGAAGCTGTGGGTTATGGGGTAACGCAGGTTAATTTCAAGCAGAGTTTTGCATGTTCATAGTAGTCACTTTTGTTCTGACGATGCTAGGCTTTTCATGGAAATCATCATTCCAGGACTCAATGAGAGATTTGATGCTAGAAGCATATGCAGTCAACCTATACATTTCTAATAAATTAACCTCTTCCACCCAAAAATGTCAGCAATGTGCACTTTTATACATCCAAGCATACTGACCTTTTTACTGCCTCAGGGTTCTGTGCCTGCAATTTAGCAAGAATTGTAAGAAAAAGATCACAATCATCAGCAAGCAGGGAATTTTGAAGTAGACCCAGTTTTACAAACATTTCTCTTATATTACCCAAGTAAAGATACAAGAAAATTACATCCATACTTTAAGCAAGCCAGCTACTGCATTCTGGATTCCACAAACTTCTGCTTCAAATCATATCATGCTTCAAGACCACAGCATATGATCTGCTCTAACATTTTAATGCAATTCTGGTAGAGTTCTCCTTTACCAAGAGACACCAACTTTAGAATGACAGGTTAGCCAGAGACAGTCTAACCTCCACGACGTAAATAAAAGATCCCATGCCATTATTTGAACAATAGTCTCCCAATGCTGAAACAAATATTCACCCCTCAAGGAACATCTCCAAACAAAAAACTACCTGGATTATTTAAAGTCTGTCTGGTCATTCATTCATCTCATTGTTATTTGTGGAATCTCGGAAAAATGGGTGCCATGTTCATCTCCAAAACAAAGACTGTTCGATTAACCCAGATCACATACTTAGGTCCTGCAGTGGGTCTTGAACTCTCAACCTTCTGACCCCAAAGAAAGAGAGAGCAACCAATGGGCCAATGTGAAACCTGCATCCGTTTTCTTAATGCAAAGGGCACGCCTTCCTCATGCCATATGTCAAAGACAGTGAAGTGCAGATCAATGCCAGAAAATGTTTCTAAAAGGTAATTCATTGGCTGTGAAGTGTTTTGGGATATCTGAGAATGGGAAAAGCTCTGTGCTATAGAACAAAATAAAAAGGACTTGGGGAAAAAAAAACAACAAATCGGATTGCCAACAAAGCAATAGAAACATGGTGATTGTATTATACTCCCAGATTTAGAAAATGAAGCAGGCCTTTTAGTAAACAATGCTGCACATGTTTCAACCCGCTTCCTGACCTACTAGTTGATGAAACTAGCACTTCTTACTTGAAATGGTAGACTCTCTATAACTGACCTTGTGAATTCATTTAATCATAAAGCCTCTCTCAAAAAATAAATCGACCACAGAGGACAAAGAGTAACTTTACATTAAGAAATTAGATCACTGGCATGCTTCACAAATGCCCATGATTAACAACCACTAATTTTAAATACTTCAACAGCCTCAAGCAAATTAATTTAAGGCTTTTAAAATTTACTTCTCCATTATACTGCATCGTGCATAGATAGGAAACATCATCCTTTTTGCAGTCACAAAGTCAGTTGTGCTGCTCTTCTTGGGATCTGCACAATGCACACTATTAATTACTCAGTGATGTTTAATTATTCAAAAAAAAATGCTGTTTGTGCCTTTAGAAAACCAAATGCCTCCTTACTTTGGGATGGACTAATTATTATTGTAATCAAAAACCACCTCTTAAAATAAGGAAATAATGCTACCCAAAAGGTAAACAACTAGTTTATCTTGCCCACACACTCATTGCATTTTCATTCTTTGGTGACATGAAACCACAAAGTTATTAATGACAACTATCAGGATAATAGCTTCCCGATTTTTAAACTTGATACAGAAGACACACTGTCTTGCTCCCCAGTAACACTTCATTATTGTTGTTTTAAAAATACCCTTGTGGCTTACTCCCACAAGCATCTGGCCTTGTAAACTGATGCCACTCACATTCCTTCCCACATTAATACCTCCAATGAAATAGCTGGACAAGTTTGTGCCATTTAAGCAAGTATACTCAGCACACAGTCCAGAGCAAATGCTATTTTAAAGAAATAGCAAGACATAAGAATAATAAGAATAATAAGAATAATAAGAATAATAAGAATAAT